>NC_090731.1:65759359-65766859 GCF_036898095.1 Palaemon carinicauda | reverse complement strand
AGATAATCAACAATTTCACTTCGTTTTTTCTTCATTCAGTGCCAGAAATATATATTTAATTCTTTTGCCATTGTTTTCGGCAACTAAGGGAAGCTACTTAGTTTCCAATTTAATGAGGGAAAAATGCAAAAGAATTTGTAATATAAAATTAATATAACAAACCGTTCCTCTTCACCCAGCAAGTACAGTGGAAAGGGAAGTGAATGTATACAAAATGCAGTATCTGTTTATAAAAGTATGACCGTAAAAGTGACTTTATTATTTTCCCTCATCTTATTGTTCTAATGATTTTTTTTCTTTTACTTTCAAAAAGAAAATTCAGAAATTTTTCTGCGTGTTCATGTATCGTTAGTGCTTCCTTTTACTCTCTCCTACAGACCGGGAACTGAGAGTTTCATGTCCCATTTCAGAGCCATCCACCTTTCTATTGTTTTCCAATAACTTTTCCTTTTCTACTTTCAGGTAGAGGGGTGAAAAGAGTATAGAATTTGTGTTTGAGTTTTAGTTAGCCTACTTTTAGAAGTGTGTTTTTAGGATATATATCTTTCAATTAAATATATATGAACAAATAAAATACAAAAAATATACAGGTTTGATGCATGTTACATAAGATATGTTTGATATCAAAGTTATTATGGAATGTATTTACTTGAGCCCTGATATGTACAGTATATTTCAATACATTTGGATGGAAATTATTCCCATTTTCTTAGTTGAACGATATTGAATTGCTTATTTTTATTTAAAAATGTGATTATATGCAACATTATGTTGTATCATAGGATGAAGATTATTATTATTATTATTATTATTATTATTATTACTATCCAATCTACAACCCTAGTTGGAAAAGCAAGATGCTATAAGCCCAGGGGCTCCAACAGGGAAAAATAGCCCAGTGAGGAAAGGAAATAAGGAAATAAATAAATGAAGAGAACAAATTAACAATAAATCATTCTAAAATAAGTAACAACGTCAAAACAGACATGTCATATATAAACTATTAACAACATAAAAAACAAATATGTCATAAATAAACTATAAAAAGACTCATGTCCGCCTGGTCAACAAAAAAGCATTTGCTGCAACTTTGAACTTTTGAAGTTCTACTGATTCAACCACCCGATTAGGAAGATCATTCCACAACTTGGTAACAGCTGGAATAAAACTTCTAGAGTACTGCGTAGTACTGAGCCTCGTGATGGAGAAGGCCTGGCTATTAGAATTAACTGCCTGCCTAGTATTACGAACAGGATAGAATTGCCCAGGGAGATCTGAATGTAAAAGATGGTCAGAGTTATGAAAAATCTTATGCAACATGCATAATGAACTAATTGAACGACGGTGCCAGATATTAATATCTAGATAAGGAATAAGAAATTTAATAGACCTTAAGTTTCTGTCCAACAAATTAAGATGAGAATCAGCAGCTGAAGACCAGACAGGAGAACAATACTCAAAACAAGGTAGAATGAAAGAATTTAAACACTTCTTCAGAATAGATTGATCACCGAAAATATTGAAAGACTTTCCCAATAAGCCTATTTTTTTGTGCAATTGAAGAAAACACAGACCTTATATGTTTCTCAAAAGTAAATTTACTGTCTAGAATCACACCTAAAATTTTGAAAGAGTCATACATATTTAAAGAAACATTATCAATACTGAGAGCCACCGTCCTTGACTTACAATCATACTTTGAGTTTTGTTAGGATTCAACTTCATACCCCATAATTTGCACCATGCACTAATTCTAGCTAAATCTCTATTAAGGGATTCACCAACCCTAGATCTACATTCAGGGGATGGAATTGATGCAAAGAGAGTAGCATCATCTGCATATGCAACAAGCTTGTTTTCTAGGCCAAACCACATGTCATGTGTATATAGTATGAAAATTAATGGGCCAAGAACACTACCCTGTGGAACACCGGATATCACATTCCTATAATCACTATGGTGCCCATCAAAAACAACTCTTTGAGATCTATTACTTAAAAAATCAATAATAATGCTAAGAAACGACCCACCCACTCCCAACTGTTTCAGTTTGAAAACAAGGGCCTCATGATTAACATGGTCAAAGGCAGCACTAAAATCAAGGCCAATCATACGAACTTCCCGACCACAATCAAGGGATTTCTGTACAGCATTGGAGATTGTGAGAAGGGCATCACATACTCCAAGGCCTTTACGAAAACCAAATTGCAAACAAGGGAGTAGATGATTACCTCCAGCTAACCTATTAACACGTTTTGCCAGAAGACGTTCAAAAACTTTAGATAATATGGGAGTTATGGAAATTGGGCGGTAATCAGTGGGATTTGAGCTACCACAAACACATTTACATAGAGGAGTAACATTACCAATTCTCCAACTAGTGCTAAAAGCTCCTCTTCTTGCTAACTTGCGCAAAATAACAGATAACTTTGGAGCTAAGGAATCTGTTGTCTTTATAAAAAACAAAGGAAAAATACCATTTGGGTCTACCCCTCCATAAGCATCAAGGTCCACCGACAGAGCTTTAATCTCACGAGATCGAAAAGCTAAACTAGTTAGTTTAGACTCAGGAAAACAGGAATGAGGAAGTTCAAGTTTTTCATTACTCTGTTTACTGTCAAAAACATCAGCCAAAAGGGTTGCCTTTTCCTTTGGACAGTGGGTGACTGAGCCATCTGGTTTAAGTAAAGGAGGAACTGTTGCATCTACACCAAAGAGTGCAGATTTAAGGGTAGTCCACCATTTATGTTCCTGAGTTGTACCAGAAAGTGTTTCTTTTATGGTTAAATTGTACTCCTTTTCAGTTGAGGCATAAACTCTCTGAGCAAAAGCTCGAAGCTGAGTATAGTTGTTCCAGGTCAAATCTGATCTGTTACCCTTCCAAAGATGATAGGCCTCTTGTTTCTCCAAATAAGCACGTCTACAATCATCATTGAACCACGGTTTGTCCTTCACTCGGTACCTTAGCAAACGAGAAGGGATACGCCTATCAATTATGTTGACTAGATTCTCATTCAAAGGGACAACAGGATCTACACTATTATATAATCGTGACCAGTTCAAGCACAAAAGATTATGTAAAATCCCATTCCAGTCTGCTCGGGATTTCATAAAAATTTTACAAGAATATGATATATCAGGGACAGGCTGCTCAGTCTTCACTAATAATGAAATCAAGGCATGATCAGATGTCCTGACTGGAGAACCAACCTTACTAGTTATAACGCCAGAGGAGTCAGTGTATACGAGATCCAAGTAATTACCAGATCTGTGAGTAGCTTCATTTATGATTTGCTCACAGCCTGATTCAGAGGCAAAGTCTAAAGCTCTTAAGCCATGGCGATCGGTAGGAGAGATAGAACTTAACCACTCCCTATGGTGAGCATTAAAATCACCAACAAAGACAAAAGAAGCCTTTCTATTATCTTCTTGTATCTTAGCCATAATGGTAAGAAGACAATCGAAGATAGAATCATCTATGTCTGGATTACGGTAGATCGAACACAAATAAAAGTTGTTATGCCTGCCACAAACTTTTATTACCTGAATCTCATGACATCCACATTGATAGCAGGACTTATGAGAAGCAGGGTACTCGGTCCTGATATACACCGCCATTCCCCTGGGCCTAGGGATGGCATCACGTTTCAACATTATTGGCTTCTTAAAACCAGTTATAAGGAGCTCAGATGAGTGCCTCATATTAGAAACCAAAGTTTCTGAGCACAAAAGAATATCATACTGTCTGGACGCAACTGTAAGGTCTTGGATATTGGCATGAAGACCACGAATATTGTAATACAGAAGACGACATTGACGAAATCTAGGACGTACTGGTTCCGGATTTCACTCAATGTCTCCAGACACCATAAGAATTAATAGGAATAAAAAAGAGACATCATACTTAAAAACTAGATTAACAAGAATTATAACAAAAACATTACGTACAGAATTATAAAAAGTGATTGATGATACCCATAGACTATAGTAAAAAGTTGGAAAAACTGGTCCACATGGAGGAGCCGATACACCATGCAAGGCTAAATACCCTCCAGGATAGCCACTTCAACTGAAGGGAGGACAGTAAGGAGGGTTTTGAGAAGAAAAATAATCAGAAAAAGGAAAAGACAACCTCTTGATAAACCACCAGGCATCCATGGCCCTTCTATTAAGCCTGCCCAACACACCATTTCAAAAAAACAAGAGGAAGAAAAAAAAAGAAAAAAAAAATAAATAAGATAAAATAGTGTGCCTGAGTGTACCCTCAAGGAATAGGAATAGGAATAGGGGTAATTTTGATAATTCAAAAACCTCATTCATAAGGCAGCAGCAGACAATTGTGAAGCCTCTCAAATTACCTTCACAATGCAATAACATACCTCTGTGATGGAGAATAGATAGACAGATTATACACAGTATTACTAGTAAAGCATGCAAAACCTAGCCACAGAATTTTATTATATACAAAATTAACGGCTAAGGGATCTTGCCAAATATCTGAGTTAAAGGATATACCTTCTGGGGACTTGGAAGAGCATATATATATATATATATATATATATATATATATATATATATATATATATATATATATATATATATATATATATATATATATATATATATATAAGTGTGTACTGTGTGCGTTGTAGTCACGAAATGAAAAAATTCAAAGAACTAACTAGAGTTAGTACTTTTATCCTATAACATCGACAGTCTCAAATGCATAAACAAAAAGATGACAGTTCTACAGGAGAAAGGGTTCAGTTGCCAGATTCATGCTGATTGCAGATAGGACTCATGAAAATAGGTCAATACTGGAATAAAAGCAAACTAACTAGGACGCAAGTTACCTGTTACCTTTGGGACAGGTAAGTAAGAGAGATTCGGCAATATATCTTTGGGTATAGGTATTAAGAGATTATTTTACTTCTCTCTAAATCCCAGCCAGTGGGAGGCCGAAGCACTATTAAGGTAGTCCCTAAAGCCGGCCATCTTTCGCTTTAGATCTTTGACCAACTGAAAACAAGTTACTTTCTGAATGATGAATTCTACACTAGGCACTAGCCCTATATCTGCTTTACTGAAAAGGGGTACACTTTAAAAAAAAAAAAATATATAGCATTATTTTAATCGGAAAATCTTTGTAAAAATGTACCGTTCTCTGCCACATTTCAGTAAATTACAGGCGACCGTATTTTTATACTGCTTTGTTATTATCTTTTACGGGTTGTTAACTATACTATCACTCCTCCATGTCAATATATCCGTTTTTCAAGCGGCAAATGCCTGGCAACATTTATTCCAAGAAAAAACAATTTCCGACATGGCAAACAAAGTATATTATTCATTACTTCCTTGTTCTCTAAATGAACACTGAAATTTTTCTAAGATCTTTTTCTGCAATCCTCCATCAATATCTGGTATATCAAATATTAGTGACTATTTCCTCCCTTCTGATAAATTCATTCACTATATACTCATTAATGCCATAAGGTATAGAGATGAAAAAAAAAATGTAAATGAAAAGTTATTGGTGGGACTTTTATATGTGGGAAATTAGGATTTGTCTTATAACATAATTCTCAAAACGTCTATCATCATTTTCTGTGGTATATTTCATGGAAAGGAAGGTATTTGTAAAATCTGAGAATCTCTCTCTCTCTCTCTCCTCTCTCTCTCTCTCTCTCTCTCTCTCTCTCTCTCTCTCTCTCTCTCTCTCTCTCTTAATTAATTGATTTAAGAAATAGATCCAATATTGATGGATATTGTCGAAATGGCATCGATATATAAAACCATCTGATCAAATCATACTTTCATCGACAATGTGATTGCATACGAATAGTGTCTGGTATAAAGAACTCAATTTGTCTCTAATCATTGCACTGACGACAGCTGTTTATTGAAACAAGGATGCACGTTCATTACAACTCAGTACGAAACCTGTCCCATTCAATTTAGAGAAAGGACTGCAGGGAGATAGGAGAGGAATCAAATTTTCTTATATCATGATATAGACAAATGATATAACATTCCAGTAGGTTACTTACTTATGTATTCTAATCAAATACATGGTGTATTGTGTGATATTATATATATATATATATATATATATATATATATATATATATATATATATATATATATATATATATATATATATATATATATATATATATATATATATGTATATATATATATATATATATATATATATATACATATATATACTGTAAATATATACACACACACATATGTATATATATATATATATATATATATATATGTATATATATATATATATATATATATATATATACATATATATACTGTAAATATATACACACACACATATGTATATATATATATATATATATATATATATATATATATATATATATATTTATATATATATGCATATATATATATATATATATATATATATATATATATATATATATATGTGCATATATATATATATATATATATATATATATATATATATATATATATATATATATATATACATACACACACACACACATATATATATATATATATATATATATATATATATATATATATATATATATATATATATATATATATATTTGATTTAATAATAGTTGCAGATTTAATAATAGCGTAACTGGTTGATCGTTACACAAAATGTTTGCCAAAAATGCTCTATACTTACAGCTCAGAAAGAAAAATTATTTTACTAATCTACAAAGAAGGGAGACACAGATGACCTGAAAAATTATCAGCCAATAAGTTTATAATTATAATTATAAAGATCATGTTTGTCCTATTAGAAATACAGCTACAATTTAATCAACTAAGAGTGCAGGCAAGATTTAAAAGTCAGTATTCAAATGCCAATCATATTCATATAATTAACCAGCGAAAGAAAAAAATCAATATAGTATAGAAACCATTATATATAGAAATTTGTTTATTATGAGAAAGTATTGATTCTGTCAAAACTTTAGTAGTAATAAGAGCCGTTTAAAGACAAGGAATATTTGACTCTTATGTTTAAAACAGTTGAAGCCAGCTACACGGAAAGTACAGCAATCCTAAAACGACATAAAGACAGTCAGAAAATTACAGTGCCATAAACACCCATGAAAGGAAAGACATGTCCAGGGCTTTTGTCCGTTGTGGTGGCCTGATGGTAGATTCCTTTCCTAGTGATTACCAGAATTGGGTTCGAGTCCTGCTCAAACTCGTAAAGTTCCTTGGGTCGCTGCATCCTCACCATCCTTGTAAGCTAAGGATGGGGGTTTTTGGTAGCCTATAGGTCTATATGCCGAGTCATCAGCAGCCATTGCCTGACCCTCCTTGGTCCAAGCTTGGGTGGAGAGGAGGCTTAGGTGCTGATCATATGTAATATGGTCAGTCTCTAGGGCAATGTCCTGCTTGATAGGGCAAAGTCACTGTCCCTTGCCTCTGCCATTCATGAGTGCCCCTTAAACTTTTAAACACCTTGATATGTAA
>NC_090731.1:65746859-65754359 GCF_036898095.1 Palaemon carinicauda | reverse complement strand
TCAAAGGGTAAAGACAAACACTAAATTCATAACCGATCATAAAAACTTCATAGTCAAAAACTAGAATCATCTACGAAACATTAAAAATCTGCAGTGACAGCATGTGTAAAAAATTTTCATATATGTATTATTTAGGTATTGACAATTAATCTTATATAAAGTTTTAAATGCTCCAAGAAAACAAACTCCCCCCCCCCTCTCTCTCTCTCTCTCTCTCTCTCTCTCTCTCTCTCTCTCTCTCTCTCTCTCTCTCTCTCTCTCTCTCTCTCTCTCAATTCATTTCAAAACTTCTCGTTGAAAAATCTTTCACCACGCAGTCCCAACAGACAATGACAAATTCCCTCATCCCTCGACAATTCTCTCCCATGGAGCTTATTCCTAATCCTCTCGTCTCCAACATTATTAATTTTTTTCTCTCTCTCTTTCCAGACATGAGTAACAGAATTTGCTCTCAAATATTTATTTTGCAGGTATTGATCTGCTTAATCTAAATATATTCTTTTGATCCTCTATTTTGTGGTGTTCTTATAATTCTTAAAATATTGTCGTTTTTATCAATTGTACAAGTAATTTAATTTATTTACTTTTGAGAAAAATACAGAAAATATCACTAATAAATGGCACTCGTTAGTTAGCCCTTATTTTTTTTCTTTATTCAAATACATACTAAGCTGTATGTATTAGAATGATTACGAAAACTAGTACTGATAACACATTCTTCATAAATTTACTACATACATCATGAACAATCCTATTTTTTTTTATATTGAGAAAATCAAAAGAAGATAAATTCAAGCAAAAATGGTATTTCTCCTAAAATATTTTTCCCATTGAATGTACGTATTTCTGGAAGTAATTTAAAGACCATTGCCAATACTGATAATTTATATCAAAAGAAACAATAATGAAGAAATTAAAACACACTTATACAGACACAAATACATTAAGCAGATCAACACATTTCTATATTTGAGAAATAAATGATAAAAAGCTCTTCCCTATAGTTCGAAGTAAGTCTGTTTAAAGTTTTCCAGCTGTTAATGAGATTTACTTCTTGCTCTTTGTAAACTTGCTCGTAGTCAAAGAGTTTATAGTATTCAATTGTGCATACTAGCATCTGAGTAAGTGAGAGAGATAAATTGTTTTCATTATCTTGGAACAAAGGAAAGTTTCTCCAAGATAAGAAGCAATTGAATTGCTAGCCTTAGATTATCAACGAAACATTTGTACTCCTATAGCCTTTCGAGTTGTTTTATTATTTTGTTCTTTGTTTGACTGTGTGTTGAATTTTTTTTCAACGACGTTTTTACTTTTTTAGATTTCCGTAGGATTTTAGGTGACAAGGTCATTAGTATGTTCATGGGCCTGGTCCAAAATTTCATAATTAAAATAGCTGTTCTGGAGGTCCTGTAGAGAGTAGGGTTTCCCTGTTGTATAGGAACAGGAAAGCAGCTCTTAAAGTAAAGTAAGTTCTGTTCAAGGTTAATTTGTGTCAGGAGAGTCATTTTTAATGAACATTTACAAAAAAAGAGAGATTAGACAACCACCTAGGGGCTAGACACACCGTCAAAAAGCCCCTGTCCGGAGAGAAGCTCCGGGCATTTTGAAGAAGAAGAGATTCGATCAAGATGGGAGGATATACTTTCTTTCTATATAATTCTTTTACTCTGACAAAATGAATTTATTTTTCAAAATTGGATATTTTAGTTCAATATCTTATTTCTTTTTTAAAATATAGTTTTCATTTTTATTTATCAGTAACTGAGTATAGAGTGAAATTTCCCACATCTTTTTGAGAATTCGAACCAAACGAAGATAGAAGGAGAGAGAGAGAGAGAGAGAGAGAGAGAGAGAGAGAGAGAGAGAGAGAGAGAGAGAGAGAGAGAGACGCAGTTGTAAATTTACAGAACCGTCGATGATGACAAGAAATCAAAATTAGCAAGGAATATGAGTATAATTGTACCTTCAAACAAACAGGCGTTTTGAAGAGCTTCCTGTGACATCAAGATGAGAGGTAAGTTAAAGAAAACGCAATAAAGAGGGGATAATCAAACAATATATTCTCCGAAAAGGGCACACAAGGAAAGCAGAGTTGCCAGTATGGCCTTTTTCAGGGCAAAAAAACCTAAAATTTGGGCTTTTTTTCAATTGGTTGGCCTTTAGTAATATGAAAAAAAGCGTGCTTTAAATACTATATATTTGGCATTTTTCTACTAATGGGTTGGCCTTTTGAAGCTTCTGTTCATTAGAAATTGGCCTTTTCTTATTTACAAAAAACTGGCAACCCTGGCTTAAGCAAAACCTCGCAGATGATTATTCCAACTTGTCGGCTGCGCCAAATGGCAGATCCCGAAATCCATTTGTGGTGGCAAGAGGAAGTTTTAAGGGAAGAGGTTTTAATGCTTCCATAGTAAGAGGAAAATGAAGGAAAACGAGAAGAGAGGAAGGAGAGTAGGAGAAGGAAAGGAGAGGATAAAAAAGGAAAAGAAGAGGATAGAAAGCTAAGGAAAGACTAGGGGTGGGAAGAGGAGAGTTTTTTCAGATAGAGAGTTAAATGAAAAAGCTTATCCAACGTTTGGATGGGATACATGTAATAGAATATTCTGAAAAGTATCACATTTTTTTTGCGTGAATATATTTCTTGCGTTTTGTGAGGGGAATGATTGTTAACGGTTATATTTCTCTCTCTCTCTCTCTCTCTCTCTCTCTCTCTCTCTCTCTCTCTCTCTCTCTCTCTCTCTCTCTCTCTCTCTCCCTCTCTCTCTCTGAATATATATATATATATATATATATATATATATATATATATATATATATATATATATATATATATACATATATATATATGTATATATATATATATATATATATATATATATATATATATATATATATATATATATATATATATATATATGAAAATGTCAATATCTTAATCAATAAAAGAAACTCCTAGTCTGATAAAATGTCAATCATTATTTTTTTCATACCAAAACATATTTTTTTTTTTCAAATAGCTACATTTGCAGAGCATGTTTTATGGGTAAAATCGTGTCACTCACTGCATTTGGCGTGTGCACAATGAAAATCCACGTTATTAATGTTGTACTTGGGAATCAGAATCAGAAATAAAAAAAATTCAAATTTCCTCTTAAGTGGGATACCTGGATGATTTATTGAAACTGATGTGAAATTGATGTACCTACCAAGTTGGTAAAGAGCACCCCTGCTTTGTTAAACGATCATATTCCCCCCCCCTCTCTCTCTCTCTCTCTCTCTCTCTCTCTCTCTCTCTCTCTCTCTCTCTCTCTCTCTCGCTAATCAAACCCGTTTAATCTTAATTTTTTCATTTCAACGCATTCAATCATTCGTTTTTTGCTATTTCAACCGTAAAATATTTTTTTTTTATTTCAACTCATTCAATCTTTAGTTTTCTGCTATTTCAACATATTCAATCATTTGCTTTTATTTCTATCAACCCATATAATCTTTTATTTTTGCTATTTCAACCAATTTGATAATTTTTTGCTATTTCAAATCTCTCTCTCTCTCTCTCTCTCTCTCTCTCTCTCTCTCTCTCTCTCTCTCTCTCTCTCTCTTAATTTCGGAGGAAATTTATAACGTCACATTAAAATGAATCTGTTTAATTCATAATACTCGTGTTCTGAGCAGTATCCAAGGAATGCCTCGTTAACTAATGGCAGTATCAGATTTTCCAGTGATTTCGCATCCTGGAAATTAGAGCAGGCAATATCTTCCATCAGGAGGTAATTTATTTCGCAATGACTTGAATGTCTATTAAGAGAAAAAAAAGATTCTGGTTATATAGAACAGTTTGTTGTTGAACAATATTTTTTTCATCATTTATGTTACCTAATGACTTTTTGTAATTATATTCTTTTTAAAATTCAATTTTTTTTATTCTCTACAAATACCTTTCATTATCGAATTCACTCTGCCTCGAGATCAGAGACCAAAGGGGGAATTAACTTTTTGTTGTTAGCTTATGGTCAGCCATAGGTTTGAACAAATACCGAGTCCAAACTGAGGTTACAGCGACTTGTCTTTACCAGATAGACGGCAAAGAGAGATGAAAGTTGATTATAACTGTTCCAAACATATTTCTGTTGAATTACGTTTTGCACTTAGAATAGAGATGTGATTTATTTTATAAGTACAAAACCTGATTTGACAGAGATATGTATTGAAGAGTTATAATAAACTTTTATCTTTCTTTGTGGTCTAGTTGGTAAAGACGAGTCATTGTAACCTTATTTTCGATATGGTTTGTGTTCGAATCATTGGCTGACCAGAAGCTGTTATCATAAAATTAATTCCCCCTTGGGTGTCTGATCCTGAGGCAGAGCGAATTCGATATCAAAAGGTATTTGTAGCTTATATGGATAAAAGAAAAACGCGCGAGTAATTGTGCAATTATATATATATATGTATATATATATATATATATATATATATATAATATATATATATATATATTGATATATATATATATATATATATATATATATATATATATATATATATATATATATATATGTGCATATACATATATATATATATATATATATATATATATATATATATGTATATATATATGTATATGCAAATATATATATATATATATATATATATATATATATATATATATATATATATATATATATATATCAAATGATTGCATGTATAACTACCAAATTATGTCCATATTACCTATCTTTAAAGGACTAAAAGTGGGTAAAAGTTAGTGTGGCCCATCTGAATCAAAATTGAAAAAAAAAAAATATGAATGGGGAACCAAAGTTGGGCCACCCTTGGTAATTACGTTCGATTGTCAACTCTACACCACTTGCTTCGACTTCCTTAGCTCAAGGGTGTTAAAGTAATTTGGGATCATGGTAGTACTTATACCATTGTCATTGGATACTTTGTTTGTTTGCTCCAAAACGTCTGAACCCAATTAAATAGGAAAAGTTTCTTATATAGCGTATTTAAAAGTTTGTATATAAAAGAATTGAGTTTTCTTTCTGCCTCAATCTACGAACTTATCAATCAGAGAGAGAGAGAGAGAGAGAGAGAGAGAGAGAGAGAGAGAGAGAGAGAGAGAGAGAGAGAGAGAGAATATATAAAATCAAAAAAGAAGACATTATCATTAGTGATAAGAAAAACTAGTATTCTAGGCGACGGAAGGTTCAATACATTCCAAGAAGATAAAAGAACAAGTCCTCCAACAATCAAGATTTGGGAGGTGGATACATCCATAATTAAAACGCAGTTTTGTCTGATTTGCAATAAAGTTTGGAATTACTAATAGTTTCTCATCAACGCCAGTTGATTAAAAGAATAATAAAGTTTGCAATTAGCAATAGTTTTTCATCAACGCCAGTTGATTAAAAGATTAATAAAGTTTGGAATTAGCAATGGTCTCTTATCAACGCCAGTTGATTATAGGATTAATAAAGTTTGGAATTAGCAATAGTTTCTTATCAGCGCCAGTTGATTATAGGATTAATAAAGTTTGGAATTAGCAATAGTTTCTTATCAACGCCAGTTGATAAAAAGATAAAATAAAGTTTGGAATTAGCAATAGTTTCTCATCAACGCCAGTTGATTAAAAGAATAATAAAGTTTGGAATTAGCAATAGTTTCTCATCAACGCCAGTTGATTAAAAGATTAATAAAGTTTGGAATTAGCAAGAACTTCTCATCAACACCAGTTGATTAAAAGAATAATAAAGTTTGGAATTAGCTATGGTTTCGCATCAACGAAAGTTGATTAAAAGATTAATAAAGTTTGGAATTAGCAATAGTTTCTCATCAACACCAGTTGATTAAAATAATAATAAAGATTGGAATTAGCAAGAATTTTTCATCAACACTAGTTGATTAAAAGATTAATAAAGTTTAGAATTAGCAATGGTTTCTTATCAACGCCAGTTGATTCTAGGATTAATAAAGTTTGGAATTAGCAATAGTTTCTTATCAGCGCCAGTTGATTATAGGATTAATAAAGTTTGGCTTTAGCAATAGTTTCTTATTAACGCCAGTTGATAAAAAGATTAATAAAGTTTGGAATTAGCAATACTTTCTTATCAACACCAGTTGATAAAAAGATTAATAAAGTTTGGAATTAGCAATATTTTCTTATCAACACCAGTAGATAAAAAGATTAATAAAGTTTGGAATTAGCATTGGTTTCTTATCAACGCCAGTTGATTATATGATTGATAAAGTTTTAAATTAGCAATAGTTTTTTATCAACGCCAATTGATTAAAACCTTAATAAACTCTGGAATAGATTGAAGATTCTTCTGTATTTAATTCAAAACTGGTTCCATACCTTATTTATTTATTTTTTTTTTTAAATAAATGTGATGGAGCAACTAAGATTCTGTTTTGAGAGGCTTCGCATAAATCCTCCAAATATTTTACATAAAAATCCTTAAAATTATTTGATCTCTTTTTCTTAAAATCCTGTGAGAGAGAGAGAGAGAGAGAGAGAGAGAGAGAGAGAGAGAGAGAGAGAGAGAGAGAGAGAGAGAGAGAGAGAGAGAGAGAGATAAAAATGGTGGAATACATGAGATGGAGTTTTAGACTTAATTTCATCACCTATAATGCTCAAAACCTAGCGGTCAGTCACCGCCAATTGGTAGGGAGGCAGTTGGCATTTCACATGTTAACTGTAAAGTCTCCACGCGACATACAACAGTCTGTGATTGGTTGAACGTCTAGCTGCATCAGTAATGAATTCAGTCTGCGAATTACATTTAGCTAGAATTATTGATTTATTTAATTAGCAAGTACCTTTTCAATAAGACATTGTAATGTTACAGGGACAATAGGTCGATAGTGAATTCTAACATATTTTACGTTAAGTAAGAGAAGAAAGGCATGCGATGAATACATCAACACGGTGAAAACTGGAGTTTCTTTCAGCAGAGAAAAGGTTGGATGCAGAGCCAGTCAAAGAAATTCTGGAGATCGGGAAACTGTTCCGCTCCTCCGACTTCTAAGCGACATAGGCTTACATTGTAAAATCTTGTATGAAATTGGGTTATTTCTATGGAACCAGGTCAACATGTCTAAATGCGTTAACAGATTGCGTACATATCCATACAAAACACACACTGTCTTACTGAATGTTTGCTGTAATTTCTCATAACTACATCTGTGTGCAATGATGATTTTTTCTCAATGTTTAGGGACCTACCCAATAAATCAGCGGACTAAAAAGAAATAATTCATGGTTCTCTCTCTCTCTCTCTCTCTCTCTCTCTCTCTCTCTCTCTCTCTCTCTCTCTCTCTCTCTCTCTCTCTCTCTCTCTCTCTCTCTCTCTCTCTCTCTCTCTCTCAGAATCTCATTGAATACGATGATAATTATATTGGGATATTAATTACTGTTCGCAAAGGAAGCTGGTACTTGCTTAATTTCTAGGGTCAATAATTCTGTGTTTGTATTTTTATTTGTATACTGATCATGAA
>NC_090731.1:65734359-65741859 GCF_036898095.1 Palaemon carinicauda | reverse complement strand
AAAGGAGAGAAAAAGTATTGAAAGAGAAGGGTGTCAGGTGTACGGGTAATATCAAAAGCTGAGTTTCCTTTGAGCCAGATATACAAGGTAAACATTGATTGAGAATTATTGATTCAGGTATTTTATCTCTTATTAAGAAGAAACCAGATTTCAGCTTGATTTTTGTTTGTGATCCCTTTCATCGAAGCCTGAAAAACTGAGGCCTCAAAGAATTGAATGATTGAAACCATATTTGATCTTAACTTTCATTGAAGGAAAGGCTGAAAATTGAGGTTTCAAAGAATTGAAAAATCAAGTTGTCTTGATAAAAATAGATAGTAAAGAAATAACCAAATACCTAAATTCACTAGAAAACGATGCTCTCATTTCTCATCATAAGTTCCAAACAATTACTTGATTGATTGAACATTCGTACCATGAGATAGAAATTTAATAAAAGATGACATGATGTCAATCTCCATTCATGAATCCAACCATAGCTGAAACCTTAAAAGAACACACATATGGCTCACATATATATATATATATATATATATATATATATATATATATATATATATATATATATATATATATACATATATATATATATATATATATATATATATATATATATACATATATAAATACATATATCTATATATATATATATATATATATATATATATATATATATATATATATATATATATATATATATATATATATATATATATATATATATATATATATATATTGATACATACATATATATACATATATATATATATATATATATATATATATATATACATAGACATATATATATATATATATATATATATATATATATATACATATACATATATATATATATATATATATATATATATATATATATATATATATATATATATATATATATATATATATATACATATATATGTGTGTGTGTGTGTGTGTTTGTATTTTGTGGTAATTGGAAATCTTAAGTTACTTAGAACAGTATGATGAACAACAACGAAAAGTACTTAAGTAAAAGAACTAATCATTATTAAATATATATTTGATATTAAATTTTAGTGACAACTTTATTTTTTGGTACACATCTAGAACATAAGTGGTGGGCTGCTGCTAAATCTGCCCTCCTTGGTGTGAACGCAATGAATCCTGTCAGTGTCACTCAACGTCCAAAGGAAAATGCAACCCTTGGGCTGATATGTTTGACAGTAAATAGAATTGAAAAATGTTTAAACATCAGACTCACGGAAACTTATTATGAAACTGCAAAAAAAAAAAAAATAAAAATAAAAAAATAGTGAAACCCGTCCTGGATCTTTTCTTGGAAACCACAATAACCCTTTTGAAATCAAAGTAGAAAATAATATCATGTTAATTATATTATGATGACCAGGTTTACTTTTCGCATACCAAAAATAGTCAAATTTTAATTATCCTGTTTCGGTGCTTCTTGATGTAATGTAATATATGTATAACTAGAAAGGGTACTCGGTAGAGCGCATACCTTCACCCATATCATGTTGTTCATTTAAATATAGGCAATTGGATTTTGCGCATTTTGGCGCTAGTTTCATACAAATCGGATAGAAATTGACCAAGATATCGAAAAAAACGTTTATTAGCTATTTGTTTCCTTGACCTTAGATTTTGATCAAATCCCATCCAAAATCTAACCAAATAGTCATTGGATCATAGCCAATCATTACACTATAATTAATGTGAGTAGATCATAT
The DNA here is from genome assembly GCF_036898095.1 of Palaemon carinicauda. Taxonomy (NCBI): domain Eukaryota; kingdom Metazoa; phylum Arthropoda; class Malacostraca; order Decapoda; family Palaemonidae; genus Palaemon; species Palaemon carinicauda. Next base: position 65,740,126 of record NC_090731.1, on the reverse strand, counting down.
AGTTTTATAGTTATGCGAATTACTAACACAGAAACAGACATACAAGAAAATAAAGACACAAAGAAGGGTGATTGTATCACTATGTCATGATGTATATAACAAGATAGGCAATTAAAGTATGCAAAATTTGGTACTAGTTTCATGTAGATCAGCTAAAAATTAACCACAATATGGATAAGACTTTTTTTTTTTAGCTTTTCGGGACCTTGAACTTTTAACCCAATCACATCCATATTCCAACCAAATTTTCCTTGGACCGTGGCCAAGTCTCCCACCAAATTTGATTTGATTCGGTCAAATGGTTTTGAATTTTGTGATTTATGTTTTTACCTTTACGTGACCTTGGCCTTGAAGTTTGACTCAATCACTCCCAAAATCTGATCAAATTATCCCTGGATCATAACCCAACTTCCTACCAAATTTCATGATATTCAGTCAAATAGTTTTAGAGTTAAGCGAATCACAAGCAGACAGACAGACAACGCATATCAAAACATGACCCTTACCGCAACGAAGTTGGCGAAGGTAATAAATACCACTGAAGAAGGCGTGAAGAAGGTCTGTTTTTTATCGTATTCAGCGATTTTGTTGTCTTAAATGCAGCTTCCTTTAAAGGTTATGCCATTTCAATGCATAAGAGATGGTGGGATGTATTTGGAATAAATAATATGCTTCTCCTGACTCCTTTTAAAAATGTGTATGTCATCAGAATCAACTGATAAAGTCTTACGGTTTGCTTAATAACATTTGCATTGGATCTACTGCAATCTAGACTTCCCTCCAAGCGTAATATAAAAGATTATGAAAAGGACACTGGGTTGCGTTGTTTGGTGTTCATAGTTCTAACATGGAATTTATTTCAATTCCATTCTTTCTTCGGCTTCAGCATTTAAAAGAAAGTTGTGTAATTTCCTAGGAACAACATTTGCCGATTTTTCTGGTGCCAAAGCCAGTGATGTTAGTTCTTGTATATAAACATCGAATTATGCTTTCTTCACAGGTATCATTAATCTAAAGTCATCAGATTAATTTCACCGTAACATTTGTGTAAAGAATATGCGTTTTTTTTTTTTCATTACTTTGTAGGTGTTGAGGTACCAAGAACAAAACGTTAAACAACACGCCCATTTCTATGGAAAGAAATTGCCCGTGAGAGCATTTTATTCTCTATTCGAGATTTTACAACAGTTTCGCTCTCTTTTGCACAGTTGAGCTCCCAAAAAAGGGAGACACATTTTCTCGTGTAACTGCTGCTTTTACTTTTACCTGTGTTTTTTTCCCTTCTGTTTTCTTTTACATCGTCTCTTTCTTTCCAACAAAGAGCATTTTTAACAATTCTTAGAGATGTCCAGGTATTGCAATTTGAAAACAATGCTAAGAGGGTTTTAAACTGCATGACCCCCCCCCCCCAAAAAAAAAGATTGAAAGAGAAAGGTGTCAGGTGTACGAGTAATTTCTAAAGCTGAGTGTCATTTCAACCAGAGAAACCAGGGACTAATTAATAGACAAATGTTGATTGAGGCATCTTATTCCTGATTATAAGGAAACCAGATTTCAGCTTGACTTTTTTATCGAAGGAATGCCTGAAAAAAGGAGGTTCCAAAGAATTGAAAGATCAAGTTGTCTAAATAAAAATAAAAAATAAAGAAATAACAAAATACCGAAATTCACTAGAAAATGATGCTATCCTTTCTCATCACACTTCATATGTTCCACACACTTGTTTGATTGGACATTCGTACCATGAGATAAAAATCTAATAAAAGGAGACATGATGCCTATCTCCATCCGTGAATCCACCCAGAGATGGAACATAGAAAACACACATTTGGTTCAGTCTTTGAGATTAAACACACACACACACACACACACACACACACACACACACATATATATATATATATATATATATATATATATATATATATATATATATATATATATATATATATATATATATATATATATATATATAAAAGACTGATTCTAGTGTACATTCCCGAATACTTCAAATCCCTATTTCGTCCCGTTATTTTACTCTTTCTCCTCCTAAAACATCTTTTTATTCCCTTTCATTCGGTGTCTCCCGCGCAATCTCCTATTTAATGTTCATACGGGGCCTTGCCTACTTTATTTTTCATTTAATGACATGTTTATACTTTTCAATATAGTCTCTAATACTGTAAAACTCTGAGTTAGATATTTTGACTCCCGCAACACACGCCACAATGAGAGTCTATTTTAACGTTAAAAAACCGTATGTGTGTGGACCTGGTGTTTCTCATGATTAACTCTAGGCAATCAAACTGTTAAGTTCATCAAAGGATTCAGATTTTCTTTGTCTTTAAATGGAACCTAATACTCATTGTGTTACTCAGTATCGTCTTAAGAATCAATAGCTGGTAGACATTGATAAAACTGTTTATCATATATTATCGGAGTTTTTAAATAGATATATAGTTTATGAATTATGGGTATTGTGATTTTCAGGAGAGGAATATTGTTTATAAATTTGTGAAGATGATTATCAGAATGATTGATTGATACCAGTTGTTTAAAAAGCATTAGTGTAAGTATTATGAGGGAAATAATTCTGCTTAGATTTTGAAGTTGAATCCCAGTGGAAGAGTTTAGCTTAAATTCAAGGAAAGTGGTGGCTGAAAATATACCCCAAGATCTGTATTATCCTTTATAAAAACTTTTTTTTTTCTTTAAATTGAGGTATCTGATAAAGCAATAAAACTAAAAGGATACATTTGCCGTATATTATTTTTTATATTCAAATGTAAATCTTATGTTTAGACGCATTTCAGAAAACTTGAACGAGAATGTAACTGCGGATAAGAGAATCGGGATTTTCCAGTACAACTCTCACTCTTTTCCCTGTGTCCGTTTCTCAAAACTGGGCTTCAGACAATTATCTGCCAAAATTGATTCTGGTCCGAATCGAAAAATACTAAATTCTCCTTCTTAGTACAAATATTTAATATCATACATTGTTTTTGTAGATGTTTATCTTTTTCTCATGAAAGTAACACGTTCATGATTCTGTGAAATTCTCACCAGAGTTCTTATTCTAATAGAATCTCAAACACTGATTATTTCTATTAAGTGATTATGACTTGAAAATATAACAAATCAATCAGATGATTTGTCAACCCAGACACTCCCCTTTATCTTCATCTACATTGTTCTAGAGGAAGAAGTCTAACAGTTGATAAGTAGGAAGGTATAATGAAATAATGTGGTAATTATCCTAAACTTACATAGGGGTAAATATGTAAATACTTTTCAGAGTCAACGAGAAAATAATCACTTCATGAAATACTAAGGAAACTGAAAAAATTTCCTTCTATCGATGAAGATAATGTTTTCATTTTTGGTATACACGTGATAGGAAAGTGACATATCTTGGAAATGAATGATAGTTTTGATACGTTTTGAAAAAAAAATTGTGTATTGCCATGATCACCAAAGCTGTATTTATTAGGGCCGCCCATGCTTGGTTAGTTTGTTGCGAGTGACTATACCAAAATCTCCCACCATCACCAATTCGCATTGGACAGCATTGTGATGAAAATTGTCTAAACCCCAGACATGAATGAGGACATATCTGAGGCCTTTGTGCTGCCATGAACTAAAAATGGCTGCATTTGTGGTTGTTGTTTTCATAATGACCGATGGAAACCTGGATAATAACAACTCGAAGGTATGCGATATAACATATTAGACTCGAGTCAAATGAGATGACGCAGTTATCGAATATCCTGTACATCAGACAACTGTTATTCGTGTTTCCCTGAAACTATTCTTCTATATTTCTTTATATTGGTCCTAATTATTAGGATGATTTGCATATCAAAGAAGGAACACCACTAACTATTGTTTTTTCTAACAAATATAATTTTAATATGGTCTACATATAATTTCCATATTTATGTTTACTCTTTCAAATTATTGTTTTAACATTTTTGTTTCAAATAAGGAAAATATTTACTCCTTATTTAAGATATGAACAAAAACGAAGATTACGATACATTATCTTAACATTTTATTTGTCCTTGTTTCCTTTCCTCACTGGGCTATTTTTCCTCTTAGAGCCCTTGGGCTTATAGCATCCTGCTTTTCCAACTAGGTTTGTAGCTTAGTAAGTAATAATAATAATAATAATAATAAAAATAATAATAATAATAATAATATAATAATAATAATAATAATGGATTCTGCATAGTGGGATCCTAGATTGTGTAGTTGCCATAGTTTTCTGCTACAATTTTCTTCTCAAATTCTCCAATATCAGCTATTGTATTGTGTCGTCCCCGAAGGTTAATCTCTATTGCATCTGAATTTCCCAATTCATAATTCACCTGTTTTGTCTTCCCCTCAATCACGACACCTAACCTGATGTTTGTTAAAGGATAACTTCCAATGGTTCAAAGTTAGGGTCAACTCTGTTACGTACGTTTGACCTTCTCTCACTGTAGTAGAGATATTCGATCTTTGGTACTGTACTCACTGTTTGCTGATACAATGAAGTTCCCTTTATCAGTTACAAGAAATGGTCTTGAATGAAATGTCCAAGATAAATGCTTGAATGAAATGTCCAAGATAAATATAATTTGTTAATTATCATGACAGTATTTATGAATTTATCTGTAATGTACAAAAGGAAAAAGGCAAAAAATAAAGAAAGGTCGATAATGGATAAGTAAAAACTCCACTAAATAAAACATCTGGAAAATATAGTCCTATTTTTTCCTACATGACTAAAACTCTAATGAATAAAATATCTGGAAAAAATAGTAACATTTTGTCCTACATGATTAATTGACTAAAACTCTAGTGAGTGAAATATCTGAGAAAAAAAAAAAGTCCCATTTTGTCACAAATGACTATTCGACTAAAACTCTAGTAAATAAAATATCTGGAAAAAATAGTACCATTTTGTCGTACATGATTATTTGACTAAAACTCTACTAAGTATAATATCTGGAGAAACAAATAGTCACAATTTGTCCTACATGACTATTTGACTAAAACTCTAGTAAGTAAAATACCTGGAAAAAAATAGTCTAATTTTTTCTTCATGAATATTGGACTAAAACTCTACTAAGTAAAAATATCTGGGAAAAATAGTCTCCTTTTTTCCTCCAAGGCTATTTGACTATTTTCTTTAATACCCAATTAGTGCCAACGTTAATATATTCATCTTTCCTCAAGACAGTAAGTAATACACTTGATATTTTCTTTAATTTTCGCAAAGCTTCTAATGAAGACGGGTATTCATTGAAAGTAATGTATGTAAAATAAAGAATTCCGCTTTTCTTACTCCATTATCAGCTTTCAGACCGAAGAGGAGAGAGAGAGAGAGAGAGAGAGAGAGAGAGAGAGAGAGAGAGAGAGAGAGAGACTGTATCCTTTGGGTATTCCTTTGAACTTTACTAGTATTTTTCCTCCCAGAATGCAGGGAAATATTGTTTTGGACATATATTAACAGGGCCTTTGATCTCTCTCTCTCTCTCAATCTCTCTCTCTCTCTCTCTCTCTCTCTCTCTCTCTCTCTCTCTCTCTCTCTCTCTCATCATGTGAAATCACCTTTTTCGTCGAATATTTTTTTTTCATAAATCACAGTACAATTTTTCTTTAATCAAACTTAATTTCATAATTTACCTTCGACTTCATTAAAAAAAAAAAAAATCCTGACTCCTATGTTTGAGCGCTTCAATGCAGAAATAATGACCTATTTTATTTGGCTGATTGTTCCATG
>NC_090731.1:65724359-65729359 GCF_036898095.1 Palaemon carinicauda | reverse complement strand
AATCCCCGCACGGACGGACAGAGCCGTCTTTCTTCAGAACGATGTGTAAGGGATACGACCATGGGCTGGAGGCCTTTTGGCAAAGGCCCATTTCCTCCATTTCGGCGAACGTCTGTTTGGCGGCTGCCAATCGTTCCGGTGCCAGACGTCTGAATTTTGCGAAGACTGGTGGTCCCGTCGTCTTGATAGGGTGATAAATACCGTGCTTGGCAGGAACCGTGGGCGTTTGGCGAAGTTCTGGACGGAAAACTTCCGGGTACGACGTGAGGAGGTGGGCATAGGCATCCGTGGGTGCGCTGATCTGGGGAGCGAGGTTAGAGGGGGCGGGTTAAAGAGATGTCGACAAGTACGAGTCTGCGTTGACCAATCGTCGGTGGGCGACATCGACCAGGAGGTGGAAATGAGAGAGGAAATCCGCACCGAGGATTGGCATTGGGACATCAGCAACGAGAAACTTCCAATTGAATATACCGTTTCCGAACGATAATGTGAGTTTCTTGTAACCGTAGGTGGGTATCGCAGATCCGTTGGCAGCTACTAAGCGAACGTCAGCAGATGTAGACAGACTACGTCGTGCCTTGAAGAGTTTCCTTGGCAAAAGAGAACGTCAAGCACCCGTGTCTACCAAAAATCGCACGCCGTTTTCTGCATCCTGTAAAAAGAAAAGATTAGAAACACGGGAGGCCACCGCCACAAGAGATGGCCTACTTATACGTTTTTTGGCCACCGACAATCCTTGGCACATTTCTTCGCGGTTGGCCAGAATCTGAAGTGGTAGTAGCAAAACTGCGGCAGATGGGAGGTAGTAAGTGGCTGTAAAAGTCGTTCGTCTGGGCGCGAGCGATTGGGGGTTGGTGGGCGGCTTTGTCGCCGCTTCGGCACGTCATGGGGTAGGCGTGTATGTCCTACGGCATTCATGTCAGCTTCGGTTGACGTTGAATAGGCATCCTCGTCGTCAGGGGTGGAGGCGTTGATGGAGGTCTTGAAGTGGCTGTCCATAAGGGCGTCGGCTTTGGTCATCAAGACCTTTATGGGTAAACTATCGACATCGGGTATGGCAGCGCGTACTGGTTCGGGTAAACGGCGTATCCAAAGGGCACGAAGTAGGTTCACCTCACGAGGAGAGCTGTCTGCGGCAGGTTGAAGGCGAGCGATACTGGTCATTTCCCTGAGGGCAAGCGAAGCCCTTTGGTCCCCCAACGGTTGTTGCGAGAGCTGAAAAAGCTTTGCTAAACGGGCGGCTGGCGACTGTGAGTATTTCTGCAGAAGGTATGTTTTGAGGGTGTCATACTCTATTGGGGTGTCTCTTTGTTCACAAAGCCAGTCGGATATTTCTGGGAAGGTGTCCTCGGGTATCGCCGCGAGAACATAATCCGCTTTGGTGGTTGAGCGAGTCACGCCCCTGATACGAAACTGGACGTCTGCGCGCTGAAACCAAGCAAACGTGTCTCCGCACCAACTGCCGTAGAGTCCGTCATAGTATCATTTTCAGGTGGGGGTGGAAGTCGGTGGGAGCAAGTCGACTTCCGGGATCACCAATGTGACGGAGCCGAGAGAGGGTTGTGAATTCAAAGGCAGGATGCAATCACCTGAGTTGTTTATTTAGGAACACTCCTTTATATACATAATCTCAAGGCAACAGGACATAACCTGTTCGAGAGACAGACAATTTTACAGAGCAAAACGGAGACATGATCATTCAGGTTCTTTTTAGTGCGAGGGAAGAGCGCAGATACAAGCATAATATATACAAAATAATTATGTACAATTGTGTGACACACGGTTGGTACAGGATATAGGCATGTTTAAGCTGATGAATGGAGACCCAGTCTTCTTTGACAAAAATGTTAATTAAGGAAGCCTTTGGTGTACGATGGATCACGAGGATAGGCGATGGCTAGCTAGCCTGATATTGTCGGAGAAGGTTGTAGACGGAAGAAATTTCAGCATATACCATCAATGGATCGCCATACTCCATTTCAGCTGCCTTGATAGTCTGGGGGGCATCTTTAGGAGGACCCAGGGAAGCTGAGTAAATCAGTTGGAGTCATTGCAGTGGTACACCAAATTTTCTTCGAGAGTGTGATGAAAAAGTTCAACCATTCCATTAGATGCTGGGTTGTAGTTGTTTTTCTAGTGTAATGTGATTCCCAGGAGATTCACAAATCATGTCCATAATTGAGAGGTTAAACTGGTGCCCCTGTCAGAAGTAATATACTCAGAGATGCCGTCTCTCTATCCACCCTGAGTGTACGGCAAACGTACATGAGGCAGACATTGTAGTTTGCATGGGAACGGTTTCAGGCCAACAAGTGGAGTGGAAAACGAAGGTGAACACGTAACCATGTCCTCGGGATTTGGGTGGGGGACCTACTACATTGACTTGAACGTGGGCAAAATGACGCTGAGATTGAGGAAAGATGCCTAATCTTGAATCCGTGTGTCGATGTACTTTTTAAGTGTGGCATGAAAAGTAAGCACGGACACAATCCTCAGCTTTTTTAATAATGCCGTGCTTGATTTTCAGTAGCTGTGCAGTAGATCGGCATGAGAGATTCAAGAGGCCATGGATGGAATCAAACACCTGACAGTACATGGGATCATGTATCTATAGTCGTGGTCAACCAATAATGACATCACAGAGGAGAGTTTCATTGGAGTCGTCGAGGGTGATATCTTCCCAATGGAAGGATATACAAAATGTCTTATATGATTGATATTCTGGATCTTTTAGTTGGGCTTCTGCCAAGACATTGTAATCCAATTGCATTTGAATGACAAGCACTGTGTTTCTTGACAGGGCATCAGCAGTGGAATTTATTTTCCCTGAGACGTCTTTAATGGTGCAGTTGTATTCAAGTATGGTGGAGAGATGTCTTTGTTGAAAGGAGGACCAGGCATCGGACTGTTAAGTGAAGGCATACACCATATACATGGGGTCTGTGCAAATGATAAAGGGGTTCTTTCTAAGAAGTGCTGAAAGCGACGGACAGACAAACACACCACCAGAAATTTTCATTCAAAAGTTTAGTAGCCAGATTCTACCATGTACAGTTTTTCGTTAAAGAAGGGCAATGGGCAGGGAGAGCCGTTGACCAAATTTACGAGTATTGCCCCTATAGCAACTTTGCTAGCATCGGTGGAGAGAAGGAGAGGGGCATACAGCATGGGAAAAGTGAGAGCAAGAATGGCTGATAGAGCATTCCTTGCATTTCAGGAGCAAGTTTCTTGAAGGGGATCCCAATTTTTTGCCTTTTGGCTTGCCTTTGAGGGAGGCATAAAGGGGGACAAGTGTGGCGCAATGGCTGGCAAGAACCAGTGATAATAGTTGATTATGCCCAAGAATTCTTGCAGTGCTTTGATGGTTGAGGGCTTGAGGAAGTTAAGAATGGTTGCTACCTTCTCAGGGAGGGGGTGGACGCCTTCAAGAGTGATGAGGTGCCCAAAGAACGATACTTCGTTGGGGACAAAGGTACACTTGTCGTACCGGACTACAAGACCTTCTGTTGTAAGCAGTCGAAAACGATGCGTAGGTGACGCATGTGTTCCTCTTTGGAAAGTAGCCCAGGCATTACGAATTCTAAATTAGAAGAAATTACAGGTCTATAGAGAGAAGGGGGTGTTGATGGAAGCCTTGGGGATGCCTTCACTTTGTACAACCAGGAAGTAATATTGGTGATGTTTGGGAGGGGATAGTGATCTGGTTCTGTCTGTATGATCAGATGCCTGTAATACCCACAGAGGCACAAGGAGCCATCTTTCTTCAGGCCGTGTGTTAGGGCCATAACCATGGGCTCGAGGCCTTTCAGCAAAGGCTTGTTTCTACCATTTCGGTGAACGTTCGTTTAGCTGCTGTAAAATGATCTGGTGCCAGATGGCTGAATCTAGCAAACACTTGGGGCCCTGACAACTTGATATGGTGATAAATACCATGTTTGGCACGAACAGGGGGCATTTAGCAAAGTTCTGGATGGAAGAGTTCTAGGTATAATGTTAGGATCTGGGTGTAGTCACCTGTAAGTGTGCTGCTGTGGAGAATGAGGTCGAAAGGGGTCTGTTGAAGAGGCGTCGACGAGTAAGAGTCTACGTTGACTAACCGTCCATAAGCAACATCAATCAGGAGGTGGCAAACGGAAAGGAAATCCGCACAAAGGATTGGAAATGTAACGTCAAAAATGAGAAAATTCCAATGATATGCGTTGCTCCTAAATGATAATATAAGTGGCTCGTATCCATGGGTGGTCATCACAAATCCATTGACAGCTACCAGGCAGATGTCAGCAGGCTTAGATTGATTACATCGTGTCCTGGACAGTGGCCTTTGTAGATAAGAACGGCAAACACTGGTGTTTACCAAAAATCACACTGTTGTACTTAACTCACAAAAAAAGATTAGTTATAAGGGAAGTCACCACCACAAGTGATGGCCTATTTAGAAGTTTATAGCCCCTGTCTACCATTCAAAAATCTATTAGCAGCAGCCGCAAATTTGGAGTGATGGTAGCATAACTTCGGCTGATGGGTATCAGAAATTGGCTGGAGAGGTGATCGAAGGGTAATATATATGGGTAGTGGGGAGATTTGTCACTGCCTAGGAATGCTAGAGGCTGGGCGTCTGTGTCCAACACTCTGTCCTATCACGTTCACGTCAGCTTAGGTCAATGTTGAATAGTTGTCCTTTTCGTTAGGAGAGAAAGGCGTTGATAGAAATCTCGGAATTGGTGAAGTGGCTGTCCAAAAGGGCATCGACTTTGGTCATCAGTTCCTTCATGGGCAGAATATCGACATCAAAAATGGCAGCACGTACGGGGGTTTGGGTAGGTGTCGTTCCCAAAGGTAACGAAGTAGGTTCACCCTCCTGAGGAGAGCCGTTTGCAAAAGGATTAGAGAGAGTGATACTTGTCATTTCTCTGAGGGTGAGTAAAACCTTTTTGTCCCTAACGGTTCTTTATAGAGCTGAAAAAGCTTGGATATATGGGTGGGCTGCTAATGGCAAATAC
>NC_090731.1:65716597-65721359 GCF_036898095.1 Palaemon carinicauda | reverse complement strand
TGAATTGACTAAGCCCATTGCCGGCCGGCAGAGATGCTGGACGGCAAGGGTCTTATGTTTTCGAGTGCTGCCCGGACCTCTCTTGGTCCCTCATCCATGCCTGCCGGCAGAGCCGGACGGCATTGGTCAAGGAAGCCTGAATTAAGTTTCTCCCCTTCCTTATATGCACTCTTTCGGTTGCCGGGCTTGGGGGGTTGTGTACACTCTTATCCCGGCATCCATTCTATTTTCTTCTAGTGCTGTACCTGTCCCGGCTGCCGGCCTCATAGGCCGGCAGCCGGGCAGGTGTAGTCTTCTGGTTCTTTTGCTGCCGGCTGGCATCGGTCTTGTACCTTTGCCGGGCGGCTTATGTCAGTCCTTGTCTACCGGTCACCAAGAGTATGGCCGGCAGCTGGGTACTACCTTGTGTAGTTACTGGCCGGCAATCATTGCCGGCCAACACTGGCTGTTGCTGGCCGGCAGCTGCTGCCGCCAGCACAGGCATTTGAACCAGAGGGCTGCCGCCCTATAGCTGTTAAGTAGTATACTTTAAAGCTAATTGTGGTGTGTGCCGGCCGGCAAAGGCAGGCCAGCACACATCCTCCTATACTGTACTAGTATTCTTCTGTATAGCATATACAGTAAGAAGAAAACTATAGTAAAAGTTTAGGTACAGCACTGTATCTTCTAACACTATTGTGTTTTCTTGCACAGCCCTTTGCTGTTGCCCTCAGACAGGAAGCAGAGTTCTTCCCCGTCTATTATCCAGGATTTTAAAATCATTGCCTAGGTGTGAGCTCCACCTGTTTCCTCTGGAAACCTTGCATTGGTTACTCTAGTAGAGATAAACCATTTTGATTTTATTATCTGGAAGGCTGCAACAATGGGTTGTGAGGGAAACACAGGTGTGTGTCTTTCCTTTATGAATTGTTATGCTATACTATGCATATCCAGTGATACATAGTTCACTTGATACTCATGGAAATTTCTTCTCTTTACAGGAGGACCCTCCGAAGTGCGGAAATGTTTTCTGCAATGTCCGCAGCAAGAACCTCTGCGGACATGAGTGTTGTAGGAGACACGCAGCATGCGCTGTCTCCAAGGATGATCTCCAGTATTGGGACCCTCAGGTATGTATTGTATGCACTAACCTGATTACTGAGGCTTTTGATTCCCCTAGAACGGCGGAATCAAGGGATATAGCTAGGGAAAAGCTTCGTACTTGGGTATGGGGCTTCAAGAAGAACACCTCTGGCCCTTATCTTCCAAGTGAGAAGATGAGGGCGTATCTTTTTCCCCAGGCATCAGCTGATGCCGTGATTCCCCATCCTCAAGAGGAGATCCCTCAAGATCAAGTCCAGGTGGACGAGGAAGTCGCAGATGCGATGCAAGACATCCAGTTGTGTGACAGGATGTCTGACCTGGACGAACGTTTGGAAGAAGACCTCCTGGCAGAAGGTCAGGATCAAGTTCAAACCCCGGATGTCGTAGAGGATGAGGTCGACAAGGTGTCGGCTACTCCGGTTCAGATGCCGGAGCCTATCCCCTCAACATCGGCTGGTCTCCCAGTAGAACTGGGACAGGCCCTCTCTTCGATTGTTGGAATGATCCAACAAATGCAGAAGGAGAATCAGGAGAAGGCGGCTGCAATGGAACTGCGTATGCAGTCCCTGGCAGAATCACATGGGCCCCGGAAAAGGCTCAATGTGAAAGACCTTCCCATATGCTCAGATGCTAACCCATGGAGGTATGCTGAGCACATGCCGATGACGACTGGAAAGATCGTCATCTCGGATAAGCTGGGTTCAGTTCCCCTAGAGGAGGTAGAATTCTGGCCCAGCAAGGCATCATATCCGGATTGCTATGTCCGGCTGAGAAAAGAACCAGCTTCAAGGGAGGAGACAGAGCCGAAGGAGGTCATTATTATGGACCACGCTAAGGCTCAAGCCCTACTTTCATCCTCGATGAAAGAGAGGGGCTTCTCGAATTCGAAGGTAGCTGCATTGAGCAAGAAGCTCCCTTCGTTTGTGTCCTCTCCTGATAGAGCCTTCCCCTTTTTACAGAAAGGGTTTGCGGCTGTCCTAAAGGCAGTCGAGGCCGGCAAGCCTTGCCCCTCCCTGGAGGAGTGTAAACCCTTGTCGCTGGCTCTACCTATGGACCACAAAGACTGGAAGGATGTCCATCTGACATTCTCAGTGGGGAAGTTGGAGGCTGATATTGCCGGACGGCAATTCGGCGAGGACCTCCCCAAGCTGTCCGAATCTCTTTTACGAAGAGAGTTCGAGACAAAAGAAAGACTGGCTGCCTCAATGTCTCATCAGACTACTCTCGAGACGATGGCAAGTGACCCCAAGGTCCATGAAATGTTCATGGTAGTGGCTAAGTCTCACCTAGCCACAGTGACGAAGGACCTTTATAGCTTCGTCAAGGCAAGGAGAGCTTGAAGGGAGTTCGTGTTCACCGGGGCTTCGGTGAGACACGAGCCAAGGAAGTTAATCTTCTCCAACATTTGGGGAAAAGACCTTTTCCCTACCGATGTGGTCAAAGAGGTTGTTGATAAGGCCGCCGTGGAGAATAGAAACCTTCTCCAGAAGTGGGGCCTGGCTATCAAAAGAAAATCTTCCCCGGATGAGGGTCCTCAACCAAAGAGGAAGAATATGAAGACTAGGCTACCATTTCGGCCAGCCAAGCCTTATAGACAGCAACAGCAACTGCAATTGCCTTTGCCTCCAGTGCCCCAGATGGTGGCACAAACCCCGACTGCCTTTCAGTGGGTACCCCAGGCTGTGCCAGGTCAATCAACCACATTCGCCCCAACGTTCGAAGGACAGTCTTCTTCCTTTCGTGCAAAACCTAGAGGAGCAGCCAGAGGCTCGTCTAGGCGCCCCTCAAGGGGAAGGGGATTCAGAGGTGGTCGTGGTCAGGGAGGCAAGACCTCAGGACGGCAGTCCAAGTGAAATGATACCGGTAGGAGGGAGACTGATGAAATTTTGGGATCGCTGGACCTTCGATCCCTGGGCCCAAAGCCTACTCAAGAATGGACTGGGTTGGAGCTGGTACAGCACTCCACCCCCATGCCTTCGGTTTTTCCAACACTCCACTCCCATTTTGGAGGAGTACGTTCAAGAACTGTTGGAGAAAAATGTGATCCGAAAGGTGAAGTCCATCAAATTCCAAGGGAGGCTGTTTTGTGTTCCCAAGAAAGACTCGGAAAAGCTCAGAGTCATTCTGGACTTGTCACCACTCAACAAGTTCATAGTGAATTGCAAATTCAAGATGCTAACACTGCAACACATAAGGACCTTACTGCCCAAGAGGGCATACTCAGTCTCTATAGACTTGTCAGACGCCTATTGGCACATTCCAATTAGCCGTCGACTCTCCCCCTACCTAGGGTTCAGGCTACAACGGAAACTGTACGCCTTCAGAGCCATGCCATTCGGGCTAAACATAGCCCCAAGGATTTTCACGAAGCTTGCGAGCGCAGCTCTCAAACAATTACGCCTAAAGGGAATTCAGGTAGTAGCCTACCTGGACGACTGGCTGGTGTGGGCAGCATCCGAGACCGAATGCTTGCAAGCTTCCAGTCAGGTGATCCAGTTCCTAGAGTACCTAGGCTTCAAGATCAACAAGAAAAAGTCTCGACTTTCTTCATCCCAAAAGTTCCAGTGGCTGGGAATCCACTGGGACCTTTTGTCACACAGTTTCTCCATCCCAATGAAGAAAAGGAAGGAGATAGCGGGCTCTGTCAAGAGACTTCTAGATTCCGAAAGGATATCAAGACGCGAACAGGAGAGGGTACTAGGCTCTCTCCAGTTTGCTTCAGTGACAGACCCAGTGCTAAGAGCACAGCTAAAGGATGCAACCGGAGTTTGGAGAAGGTATGCATCAAACGCGCGAAGAGACCTGAGAAGACCAGTGCCGCCTCGGCTACGTACTCTTCTCAGACCTTGGTCCCAAGCCAGACATCTAAAGAAGTCGGTTCTTCTTCAGCCACCTCCCCCGTCGATGACGATTCACTCAGACGCCTCAAAGGAGGGATGGGGAGGTCACTCTCATCGGAAAAAAGTCCAGGGGACTTGGTCCAAGCTATTCAGGACCTTTCATATAAACTTTCTAGAAGCTATGGCAGTGCTCCTTACCTTAAAGAAAGTCTCCCCGCTTCACTCGATCCACATAAGATTGGTGACAGACAGCGAGGTGGTTGTGAGATGCTTGAATCGACAAGGGTCGAGGTCACCACCTCTCAACCAAGTGATGTTAGCCATTTTCCGATTGGCGGAAAAGAAGAAGTGGTACCTGTCGGCAGTTCACCTTCAAGGAGTCCGCAATGTGACAGCGGACGCTCTATCCAGGTTCACACCGATAGAGTCGGAATGGTCCTTAGACGCAGGATCATTTTCCTTCATTCTGAATCAAGTCCCAGAACTGCAAATAGACCTCTTTGCGACGAAAGACAACAAGAAGTTGCCCCTGTACGTGTCCCCGTACGAGGACCCCTTAGCGGAAGCAGTGGACGCAATGTCCCTCGACTGGAACAGATGGTCCAGGATTTATCTGTTCCCTCCTCACAACCTTCTGTTGAGGGTCCTCAACAAACTGAGATCCTTCAAGGGGGTAGCGGCAATAGTGGCCCACAAGTGGGCGAACAGTATGTGGTTCCCCTTGGCATTGGAACTACAGATGAAGTTCGTGCCGCTACCACATCCAGTTCTGACCCAGCGAGTCCAGAAGTCGACTGTCTGCGCTTCATTACAGAAAACCCAGACCCTGCAGCTCATGA
>NC_090731.1:65699097-65711597 GCF_036898095.1 Palaemon carinicauda | reverse complement strand
CCTGGGAGAACATTTTATTCTCTATTCGAGATTTTACAACAGTTTTGCTCTATTTTGCACAGTTGAGCTCCCAAAAAAGGGAGACACATTTTCTCGTCTAACTGTTGCTTTTACTTTTACCTGTTTTTTTTCTGTTTTCTTTTATATCGTCTCGTTCTTTCCAACAAAGAGCATTCTTAGCAATTCTTAGAGATGTCCAGGTAATGCGATTTGAAAACAATGCTAAGAGGGGTTTAAACTGCATGATCCCCCCCCCCAAAAAAAAAAAAAAAGATTGAAAGAGAAAGGTGTCAGGTGTACGAGTAATTTCTAAAGCTGAGTGTCATTTCAAGCAGAGAAACCAGGGACTAATTAATAAACAAATACTGATTCAGGTATCTTATTCTTGATTATAAGGAAACCAGATTTCAGCTTGACTTTTTTATCGAAGGAATGCCTGAAAAAAAAGGAGGTTCCAAAGAATTGAAAGATCAAGTTGTCTAAATAAAAATAAAAAATAGATAAATAACAAAATACCTAAATTCACTAGAAAACGATGCTATCATTTCTCATCACACTACATATGTTCCACACACTTGCTTGATTGGACATTCGTAACATGTGATAAAAATCTAATAAAAGGAGACATGATGCCTATCTCCATCCGTGAATCTACTCAGAGATGAAACATAGAAAACACAAATGTGGTTCAGTCTTTGAGATTACACACACACACACACGCATACACACACACACACACACACACACACACATATATATATATATATATATATATATATATATATATATATATATATATATATATATATATATATATATATATATATATATATATATATATATATATTTATATATATATATATATATATATATATACATATAAATATATATATATATATATATATATATATATATATATATATATATATATATATATATATATATATATATATATATATGTGTGTGTGTGTGTGTGTATGTATATAAACACTGATTCTAGTGTTCATTCCTGAATACTTCAAATCCCTTTTTCGTCCCGTTCTGTTGCTCTTTCTCCTCCTTAAACGATCTTTTTATTCCCTTCCATTCGGCGTCCCCCACGCAATACCCTATCTAATGTTCATACGGATCCTTGCCTACTTTATTTTTCATTTAATGCCATGTTTATACTAAGAATGTTAAACTCTGAGTTAGATATTTTGACTCCCGCAACACACGCCTCAATGAGAGTCTATTTTAACCTTCAAAAACGTATGCGTGTGGATCTGGTGTTTTTCATGATTAACTCTAGGCAATTAAACTGGTATGTTCATCAAAGGATTCAGATTTTCTTTGTCTTTAAATGGAACCTAATACTCATTGGGTTACTCAGTATCGTCTTAAGAATCAATAGCTGGTAGACATTGATAAAACTGTCTATCATATATTATCGGAGTTTTTGCATAAATATATAGTTTATGAACTATGGGTATTATGATTTTCGGGAGAGGAATATTATTTATAAGTTTGTGAAGATGATTATCAGAATGATTGATTGATACCAGTTGCTTAAAAAGCATTAGTGTAAGTATTATGGGGGGAATAATTCTGCTTAGATTTTGAAGTTGAATCCCAGTGGAACAGTTTAGCTTAAATTCAAGGAAAGTGGTGGCTGAAAATATACCCCAGGATCTGTATTATACTTTATATTTTTTTTTCTCTTTTAATTGAGGTATCTGATAAAGCAATAAAATTAAAAGGACTCATTTACCGTATATTAATTTTCATATTCACTTGTAAATCTTATGTTTAGACGCATTTTAGAAAACTTGAACCAAAATGTAACAGCGGAAAAGAGAATCAGGATTTTCTGGTACAACATTCACTCTTTTTTCCTGTGTCCGTTTCTCAAAACTGGGATTTAGACAGCTGTTGTTATGCAAAATAAGATGTTATTTCTCAGGCTGCTTCGCAGGATATCAGATTTATCTGCCAAAATTTATTCTGGTCCGAGTCAAAAAACTTAAAATTCTCTTTTATACATCCCTCTTACTGCAAATATTTAAAATCATAGAGTATTGTTTTTGTAGATGTTTATCTTTTTTTCTCATGAGAGTAACAAGTTCATGATTCAGTGAAATTCTTATCGGAGTTTTTATTCTAATAGAATCTCAAACACTGATTATTTCTATTAGGTGATTATGACTTGAAAATATAACAAATCAATCTACGCATGAACAGATGATTTGTCAACCCAGACACTCGCCTCTGTCCTCATCTACATTGTTCTAGAGGAAGAAGTCTAACAGTTGATAAGTAGGAAGGTATAATGAAATAAGGTGGTAATTATTCTAAACTTACATAGGGATAAATACTTTTCAGAGTGAACGAGAAAATAAACAGTTAATGAAATATTAATGAAACTGGAAAATTTACTTCTATCAATGAAGATAATGTTTTCATTTTTGGTATAAACGTGATAGGAAAGTGACATATCTTGGAAATTAATGATTGTTTTAATACGCGGTGAAAAAAAAAAAATGCACCAAAGCTGTATTTATCAGGGCCGCCCATGCTTGGTTAGTTTGTTGCGAGTGACTATACCAAAATCTCCCACCATCACCAATTCGCAGTGGACAGCGTTGTGATGAAAATTGGCTAAACCCCAGACATGAATGAGGACATATCTGAGGCCTTTGTGCTGCCATGAACTAAAAATGGCTGCATTTGAGGTTGTTGTTTTCGTAATGACCGATGGAAACCTAGATAATAACAACTCGAAGTTATGCGATATAACATATTGGACTCGAGACAAATGAGATGACGCAGTTATCGAATATCCTGCACATCAGACAACTATTATTCATGTTCCCCTGAAATTATTCTTCTATATTTCTTTATATAGGTCCTAATTATTAGAATGATTTGCATATCAAAGAAGGAACACCACTAACTATTGTTTATCAAAGTCCTCTCGAGTAACAATTCGATGCTCCAGTTTGAAAAATCTAAATGAAACTATTTCAGACTGTGGCATTATTGCCACTGACATTTACATGTAGAGTAACAATTTCCAGTAAAGTATTTATGATTTATATTTTGTTTCTTTTCTAACAAATATAATTTTAATATATTCTACATATAATTTCCCAATTTATGATTCACATGCTTTGTCTTCCCCTCAATCACGACACCTAACCTGATGTTTGTGAAAGGATAACTTCAAATGGTTCAAAGTTAGAGTTAACTCTATTATGTACGTTTGACCTTCTATCACTGCAGTAGAGATATTCGATCTTTGGTACTGTACTCACTGTTTGCTGATACAATGAAGTTCCCTTTATCAGTTACAAGAACTGGTCTTGAATGAAATGTCCAAGATAAATACTTGAATGAAATGTCCAAGATAAATATAATTGATTAAATATAATTGATTGATTATCGTGACAGTATTTATGAATCTATCTGAAATATACTGTACCAAAAGAAAAGGGAAAAAAATAAAGAAGAGTCGATAATGGATAAAAAAAAAAAAAATTCTACTAAATAAAACATCTGGAAAATATAGTCCCATTTTGTCATACATGGACTACTTGACTAAAACTCTAGTAAATAAAATATTTGGAAAAAAAAGACAGTACCATTTTGTCCTATATGATTATTTGACTAAAACTCTAGTGAGTGAAATATCTGGGAAAATATAGAGTCCCATATTGTCCTAAATGACTATTTGACTAAAACTGTAGTAAATGAAATATCAAAGGAAAAAATGGTACCATTTTGTCCTACATGATTATATGACTAAAACTCTAGTGAGTGAAATATCTGGGAAAAAAATAGTCCCATTTTGTCCTAAATGACTATTTGACTAAAACTCTAGTTAATAAAATATCTGAAAAACTAGTACCATTGTGTCCTACATGAATATTTGACTAAAACTCTAATAATAAAATATCTGGGGGAAAAAATAGTCACAATTTGTCCTACATGACTATTTGACTAAAACTCCAGTAACTAAAATATCCGGAAACATTTGTCTCATTTTTTCATCCATGACTATGTGACTAAAACTCTACTAAGTAAAACGTCTGGGAAAAATAGTCTCCTTTTTTCCTCCAAGACTATTTGACTAAAACTCGGCAAAGTAAAAAATCTGGGGAAAATTGTCTCACTTTTTCCTCCATGACTATTTTCTTTAATGCCCAAATAATGCCAACCTTAATATATTCATCTTTCCTCAACACAATAAGTCATACACTGAATATTTTCTTTAATTTTCGCAAAGCTCCTAATGAAGACGGGTATTCATTGAAAGTAATGTATGTAAAATAAAGAATTCCGCTTCTCGTACTCCATCCTCAGCTTTCAGACCGAAGAGGAGAGAGAGAGAGAGAGAGAGAGAGAGAGAGAGAGAGAGAGAGAGAGAGAGAGAGAGAGAGAGAGAGAGAGACCTACCCTTTGGGTATTCCATTGATCTTTACTAGTATTTTTCCTGCCAGAATGCAGGGAAATATCGTTTGGGACCTACATTCACAGGGCCTTTGATCTCTCTCTCTCTCTCTCTCTCTCTCTCTCTCTCTCTCTCTCTCTCTCTCTCTCTCTCTCTCTCTCTCTCTCAGCATGTGAAATCATATTTCTCGAGCAATATTTTCCGTAGATCATCAGGAGCATCTTTCTTTAATCAAGCCTAATTTCATAATTAACTCCGATTTCATTAAAATAAAGAAAAAATCCTTACTCTTATGTTTGAGTTTTTATAGGGGAAGTCACCACTACAAGTGATGGCCTATTTACAAGATTTAGCCCCTGTCAACCGTTCACACATGTATTAGCAGCAGCCACAAATTTGGAGTGATGGTAGCATAACTTTGGCTGATGGGCATCAGTAAGTGGCTGGAAAGGTGATCGAGGGGTGACATATATGGGTAGTGGGCAGATTTGTCACTGCCTCGGCCTGCTACAGGCTGGGCGACTGTGTCCTTCTGCATTCTATCCTATCACATTCACGTCAGCTTAGGTCGATGTTGAATAGTTGTCCTTTTTGTCAGGAGTGAAGGCGTTGATAGGTCTCGGAATTGGTGAAGCGGCTGTCCAAAAGGGCATCGACTTTGGTCATCAGTTCCTTCATGGGCAGAATATCGACATTGAGGATGGCAGTACGTACGGGGTTCGGGTAAGTGTCGTACCCAAAGTTCGCGAAGTAGGTTCACCTCCTGAGGAGAGCCGTTTGCAAAAGGATTAGAGCGAGTGATACTTGTCATTTCACTGAGGGTGAGTAAAGCCTTTTTATCCCTTAACGGTTCTTCATAGAGCTGAAAAGGCTTGGATATATGGGCTGCTGCTAATGGCGAATACTGCTCCAGAAAATATGTTTTGAGGGTGTTGTACAATATTGGAGAAAGTTGGCGATTGCCAAGAAAGTGTCCCGGGTATTGCCGCGAGAACATAGTCTACTCTGCTTTAAATGCTTGAGCGGGTGAAGCCCTTAATGCAAAACAATCTCGGCGTGCTGAAACCAAGCGGATGAGCCTGTACTGGCAAATGGTGGTAGTTCCATGGATGTGGGGAAGAAAGAAGAGTCACAACAGTGAGGGGAAGGTGGGAGGGAGTTGTTCCTCCAGCGGTCACCAATTGAGCGAGGTTGCTGTAAGGTTATGAGATAGAAAGGAGATGAATGCAAAGTATGCAACTAACCTATTTGCAACAGATCACGAGTTTATATACTAGCAGTTCATAGCAAGTACGTGACAAAAAATCAAACCAACTGGTTCTGTTATCAAAGCATCAGAGGAACTAATTGTGTCATTACACAGGTATAGCTGTTAAAGTACTCATCATTAAGCTAAATTGATGACAAATGTTGGAATAAATTTACAATCAAGTACTAATCTATTTGTTCATTATACAAAAAAAAAAAATATCTCTCTCTCTCTCTCTCTCTCTCTCTCTCTCTCTCTCTCTCTCTCTCTCTCTCTCTCTCTCTCTCTCTCTCTCTCTCAGCCTTTTAAGTAATATTTTCATACAAAAATCATGCTGACAAATCTATAACAAAATGAAAATCATTACATCCAATTCCCGATGGATGAGATGAAAAGAACGATAGGGATAAAATTTCTTGAGAAAATTGGAACAAACATGAAATGTGCATATCAGAGGAAGATAAAATAGAATTGATATTTTCTCAGTCAAAAAGTGGGTTATGTATATCTGAAAAAAAACACCCAAAGATTTGGAATGAAATTCTAAAGCCATGCGCCATATTTCTGGAATATACTTTTTTTTTTTTTTTTTTTTTTTTTTTTTTTTTTTTTTTTTTTGTGAAAGACACTTATGTACTATAAAAGAAATCTTTAGGCATTTCTTAGAGGCTTGAGAATCTGTTCCCAAGATTCCACTTCCTGCACTTACTACCAACCTTCATTTCCTCAGGATTTTTTTTTTTTCCTCAAGGAACATTTCCTGTCTTGACAGGAATTTGGCTGAAATCCTATATCACTTTCCTCCCATCCCCCTAAAAAAAAAAAAAAAAAAAAAAAAAAAAACATGGCGTTGGGTATTTGATACTTGATATACTATCTCTTGTTGTCTACAAGTAGTCCCCATTACTATTTCTAGTACTTTTTTTCTTCGAAATGTTTATGACATTAGCTTTTTTGGTTTGTGTTTCATAGCAGTTTCCACCTGATGGATTACCATTATTATTATTGCTATTATTTTTTTTTTTTAATAAACCAAGGCATCTAACCAAAACATAAACAAAGTTGAGATTACTTATAATTCCTTGGAAGCCCCTGATTATCGTGCAATCTAGAGACATTTAAATGCAATAGTAGAAAATGAATGGCTAGTACAGTGGTAACATGGTCGCAAACATTCCCAGCCCGGGACCATGAGTTTAAGCAGTTTACTGGGAAGGCCACTGCTGTGATTGGGCATATGGTGAATATCTACTCTGACTAAATTAGAACTGAAACCAGACACCTATAACTTTAAAAATGTGGCAGAGGATGAGAGCAATGCTAACTAGAGTTAAACAGTTAAGTTTGATGTATTTTGCAGTAAAATCTTTAACCTTAACTGAACCCTCAAGAAAACTCAAGTTCCCAAAGGTCTTGTTGGGAACTCTTGTGAAGCATTATATTGTAACTAACAGCTGCAAACACAAACTTGATAGGAGGAGTAGAAAACTTTCAGATTTTAGCATACTGCTCAGGATTACAATGTTATTAAGAGATAACTATGTAGGAAAATTTCATTGCCATGAATGGGAAAAAAAATATATCCAAATTCATTTAGTAAATCATGTGATATCTGAAATTCCCAGGGAGTTCATACATTTCCTATTCCATAAATTAGATTTTATTATTTCTTTAGTCAATGCAGTGTTCGACATGAATGATTAATGAAGGAATCAATACGAAAGAATTTATATTTTTATTATGTCTGCCAATATTTTTGTCTCGGCTTAATTGAAATGTTGACTGTTAAAATACGAAAAAAATCAAAAATATTATTTATTTTTTACAATTATGTTACTGTTATATAAAATTCAATGTAAAGTAACGTATACAACTTGGAAGTATTCCTTAGTTGTTAGAAAAGAGCATTGAACCTTAAGCAAACAAGAGAGAAACTGGATTTGTTTTCCCCCCCAAAAATGTTTTATTTCATTTGCTGAGAGATCTATATGTTCATGAATCTAGCAAAAAAATATATTTCTAAATAAGTTTATATTCATTATTACAAGCCAAGATGAAACACTAGTTGGATAAGCAGAATGCTAAAACCACAAGGGAAAGCAATTCAGCTTAAAGGTTTAAAGGCAGTTTATGAATCGCAGATGCAAGGGACAGTGACATTGCTCTATCGTGCAGGGAAATGCCCTCGAGAATGACGATATATGCATATGATCAACGCCCAAGCCCCTCTCCACCCAAGCTAGGACCAAGGAAGGCCAGGCAATGGCTGCTGGTGACTCAGAAGATTGACCTATAGGCTCCACGAAACCCACCATCCTTAGCTCACAAAGAAATGGTACAACTAAATGCAAGTTATTCTCAATGTCTTCAGAATTCGATGTTGATGGATTAATTTTTCTCTCTTCCTTGAGGTTTTCCACGTAAACTGAGCGTCTCATGCCAGTGATAAAAGAAACTATATGATATATATGAAGAAAAGGTGTATGATATGTTTCCCACTGATGAAATGTGAGAGTTGACAGGAGGATTGATGAGGACATAATGTGGGTTTAAAAATGATGCATGGATAGAGTACTTGTTAAGGAATAGCTACATGATGAGTTTGAAAATAAACGCATAAGTATCAAGCGACATAAAATGACCAAAAAAAAAAAAAAAAAAAAAGAATTTCGCCTTCGATACACTTAAGAAACAGGAAATACAGAGAATGATGATAGACATAAAAGACTGTTGAGATTTAAGAAAATATATGACAAAATCCTTGTAAAAATAATAGCTAATTCATAAAATTCACATGTATGCAAAGATACTATTCAATCCATCAACGAATATGAAATGACACTTGAAAACAAAAAAGATTTTCTCTCTCTCTCTCTCTCTCTCTCTCTCTCTCTCTCTCTCTCTCTCTCTCTCTCTCTCTCTCTCTCTCTCTCTCTCTCACAAAAACACACACGCTTTATATTTTTGTCAGACGAGATCTCGTTTTAAAAAAAATATATTTCTTTTATGAAAGTGCGGAAATGGAAGATTGGATTTAGCACCCTTATAAATATAAGTTGGATTTTTCAAAACCATTATCATATTATAAAAAGATGAAAGAACTTCTGTGGATCTCGTTCATGATTGTAAACTAAGACTAGGGTTTATCCTAAAAAGAATTTTTTTCCATGATGTAGAAGTGTGGAAGATTTTAAACTTTTGTTGATTTCATATAGAGCACGCCATCACCAATTCTATTATTATATGTATTTGACCCTTGTATTTCTTTTATATGTAGCTATGGAAAACAAAGTCACCACTGGTTTCACAATCAAAATAATTTCTTTGTTGTTGTTTAATGCTGAACGTTATTTCAAATGTTACCCTTAAACTGTAAAAAAAAATAGAAAGATAACGCAAGTCTATTAGCGTGTTTTTCTCCCATTGGTATGGGGTTACACGGCTGCTTTCTTTTGAAGGACTTTGCTTTGGCTTTTACCGTGGATCATAGTCCCCACAGGCTGCCCTGCCTGACATTGCCTAGACCCCTGTAGCGTATGTTTGTGTGTTGTACCACCCAAGGTATATAGAATAAGGGAGGTCACTCTTTATACCTTGGTACCACCCATCATCGCCCTTCCTCCCAGCAGCGAGGAGTCATGGTGTAGTTAGGACGACAGTTCGAGACGTGTGAGGTGTCTGTTATGTTTTTAAAAGGTGTTGGAATGGCTGCATAACTCTTAAGTTAATAGTTTATATTTTTGACTTCCTTGTACCCGACAATATTCATAATACTAGTTTAAAGAATACTTACCCTGAAGGGCAATGCTAATATTTGTTTATCTGGAGGAGAAGTGACATTATGCTTTTTTAGACAATTTTGTTTTTTATTTTGCTGGACTTCCCTGTTCTGTTCATGAAGGCCATCCATCTTTGAGGAAGCTATTTGGATTATTTTCCTTACTGGTAATATTTCCTTTTCAGTTAGTATTGTCAGCTAACGAATCTACAGATAAAGTTATAAGTTCAGTAAAGGGTTCTGGGCCTTCTTTAAAAGCATTAAAATAAATTGTGATCATTTTCATATCTCAATAAAAAAAAGTAGAGATAATGGCTGTATTCCAAAAAAAGAAAAAAAGATTCATATTTTCATATCTCAATAAAAAAAAAGTAGAGATAATGACTGAATTGAAAAAAAAATTATATCTTCATCCCAAAAGTGTATATTCTCTGTATATTCTCGTTTGAATTTCACTTGAGTTAAAGATTCGGATCACAGTCAAGCTCTCAATTCAGTTATGGTCCACTATATCAAAACAGATTATGTATAATATGCTTCAATATTTTATCCCCTTCATAGTTAACTTAGTATAGAAAATAACAAAACAATAACAGCGAGAGATAATAAGTCAGAATGCATATAATAATTGCTATATTCAAGATTAATGAGAATATTCACAACAATTTCCAAGATT
The DNA here is from genome assembly GCF_036898095.1 of Palaemon carinicauda. Taxonomy (NCBI): domain Eukaryota; kingdom Metazoa; phylum Arthropoda; class Malacostraca; order Decapoda; family Palaemonidae; genus Palaemon; species Palaemon carinicauda. The sequence goes on along the minus strand of NC_090731.1, from coordinate 65,701,465 downwards.
CAAAGCATACTAACTGTTCATCTAATAACATTAATTTATATAATTTCGTAAACTAATAAAAATCTTACACTTATAACTGTTTATGATGTAATCCTCTGATGACGATGAAGTTCAGCACCAAATTTTGAAATAGTTTTCGAGATGAAGTTTTAAATATTAGATATGATTGTCAGAAACATAGCTTCCCTTGATATTCGGTCTGCCAAAATTTCCTTGTTTTCTTTTTTAAAGAATTGGCAGCATTGTAAAGAGAAGTAATTAAGAAAAAGCTGTCACGAATCGTCTCACAGGAGCAATCTCTTTTATAAAAAGCCTTGTGTCCCTTCTAAATGCAATAGAGGAGTTTTCTATAAAATTTCAAATCGTCCAGGCAAGCAATGTTATGCCATATGCAAGGCTGGCGACAGATAAATTAAGAAATTTTTTCCTGAAGCTGCTGTTCTAGCATACAATAACGCCTATGATTTACAATTCATTACAATGTTTATATGTTAACATTAGAATTCAATATACCAAAACTAACCCTTTTTACCTAAAATTAATATTGCTAATTTACATATAAAAGTTTACGTGTCTGTATATAGATTATTTATTTCTATTCATTTATTAATCGGTATGGCACACATATTGCTTTCATATTCCTACCACATAAATGGATTCCCGCACTACTTTGAAAGGATCGGAAGACAATTTAATTATGTATTCATTTGATATAAATATGTCCATCTACAATTATCATGGCATCCTACAAAATACTTGTTTTCTAATTCCACTTGCACATACTTTGTTTTTTCTATTATCTCTTCCCATTTCATTCGTATTTCAGTCATGGTTTTATGCATGTATGCTCAATTTTCTTCTCTTGCTCTACGACGATTTTTACCCTTAGGTGAATAAGACATTGCTTAATTTTACTGCTAATTTTGAAATCAGAAAATGTCAATAAGCATATTTAGCTATTCTTCATTGTGCATTTGGTTTCATATTTTAATAAATAACCAATTTAATTCACAAGTTTCTTCTCTAAAAAAAATCGATCCAGGTCAATGGAATATCATTTCCTACCAAATGTTACTATTATTTGAAAACATTTAAACTTCTATAAATTTCTGTTAAAATATCTTTAAAAAAAATTCCGTGGGCCACAAACCAAGGATTTTGAAATCACAGAGTTCGGCTTCTTATTCAATCAATGGAGCGACTTCATTCTATAATAACTTCGTTGTTATATTGTTAAAGGCGATTTCAATCAACTATTCATGTTTATTATTCGTTGTTTTTAATTATTAATAATATTTTATAACTGCGAATCTCATAGCTCGTCGACATTTCAAAGAAATTAACAGAAATGTCTCACCCTGAACTATATGGAAATCCTATTTTTCTCTTAATACATGAAAAATAAGTACATTAGTTATAGGCCTACTTCAAATATTTGCATCATGGTTCGCAAATATTATTCAGGAACCCCGATACTATGCAATATCCCACAACTTAGATTTTACCCAATCGTAATTGATTCAAACTTTTATTGCTCACTATTTATTTAACATTTTCATAAAACAAAATGGTTGAATAACTGTGCTCATCCAACTGAACGTTTGTTTTAGTAATGGATTATTTTATTCGATATTCTAGTGTTTCTTATATTCACATATTTGGTTGGATAAACACTCACATTTTCTGTGATTAAATGAATCATCTTGTGGAAATATTTCATTTATATTTGAACATTTTGACAGAAAAGGAGTCCTAAGACTTTTTTTTTCATTACATTTTCTTTTATATTTTTGTTTTATTTATTCATACCCAAGGAATAATTTATACTTTGAGGGTGGGAGACAGTGTTGGTTAATAATTGTTTAAAAAAAAAATCAGTCCCTTACATTTGCCAAGGTTTTAGAAAACGATGAATGGTAGTAATCGCTATAAACTCTCTCATTTTGATTGACTTAAATTACCATTAAAAATAATGCTAAGTAGGCAAATCTAATTAGAGAATAATCGTTCAAGCAAACTCGAGCGATGTCTCCTCACAGGTTCCATGATACGAGGATGTCTTAGAGGTGAAGCTATTCATTGACATCAATGATGATCCTTGCTTTGAAGCAAGGATCATCAATGATGTATTTATTGGCTTACTTATTCCTCTGAAAAACGTATAAACATTTCTCGAAAACTATTGACATAGAAAAAATTTATAGTTCTTTAAGGGGTGATCGAACAATGTAGTTGGAAGAGGTTAAAGAATATGGGATTGATGCGTGCAATGAAACTCCCATCACGAAGTTTTCATAAGCTGATTGAATACTAACTGTTAGAATATATAGATATTATTATTGTTTGATGATTTCTGATGGCAAAAGTT
>NC_090731.1:65691597-65694097 GCF_036898095.1 Palaemon carinicauda | reverse complement strand
CTGAGCAACCCTGGCATGCACTTTAACCATGAGAGAGAAACTAGAGTATCTGTTTGGAGAAACTAGATGCTCAGCAACGTCCTTCCTAAGGTCTTGTGCACAAACATTACTTAAAACATTCTCCTCTTTGAAGTCAAGGGTAGCCCTAGGGTTAGGAACTGTAACTCTCAAAATATCTTGACTGACAATAGACTGGTGGATATCAGGTTGAGGTCCTGAATAATAGTTTGTATTAATTAACTGTTTATAGGACAAGGTTCTTGTTATGCAGTCTCCAGGATTGGCAGTTCCAGTGATGAAAGTAAAATTAACAGGAAACGTTTCACATAACTTATCTATTTGCTGTAGCCTGTTAAAAACAAATACAGACCTTTTCTGCATCTTATCTAGTTTATAGGAATATGAATTGATCCAAGAAAGAGCTACCAAGCTATCAGAGTACAAATCCAAACTTTTTATTGCAATTGGAACGAGGCAATCAGGCCCTCCTAAATCTTTATACAAATCAATTAACAACACACCCAAGCAAATGGCTTGTAACTCCAGGGAAGGGATGGACTTGGTATTAGACTATCTGTTTATCAGCCTGTTTTTAGCTAATAAAAAATTTGTTTGGCCAGTATCAATGTTCTCTATATACAGAACAGCTCCATATATCATACTGCTAGCATCTACACAAGCAAGAAGTCTGTATTGTCCATCTCTTTCCCCAACAAATCTTTGAACAACAATTTCAGGTGTAGAATTAGTTTGCCTTGCAATGCATTTCCAGTCTTTTAGCTTTTCCGCAGGTAAAATATCATCCCATCCTAATGACTTATCACACTGTAAACCATGCATAAATATCCTTGCCCTATTAAATACTGGACCATTGATATTATACAAATCAAAGTTTGAAGCAATGGACTTGAGGATAGACCTCTTCGTACTTGCTGAAGCTTCCAAAACAATGGGAAAAGTTGAAAGGGTATCCAACTCCCTATTCCATTTCAAACCTAAAAGTTTAACTTCTGTTAGTGTATTTTGATCCCAGTCTGAGTCAATGACTTCTTGAAGTGGCCCATCATTGGTGACAATTTGTTGCAATTCTATCCTATAAGGAGCAAATATATTTGTTAGCCGAGTATAGGCCCATTCCAAGGTATCCGAATTTTTGCAGGTATAAGCTCCATTATCCATATAAAACAACTGATAAAGCAATTTCTTCATATTTTTTACCTCTTGAGTATCATCATCCACATCCAAAACCAGTATCTTATAGAGGCTCAACATCAAAATTGTTGGGCTACATCTTAAACCAAAACTCAATCTAAGATTCTTGTAACCAACTAAGGAAAAATCTTTCTTCTTCACACTTCTAACCCAAAGAAAAAGTAATTTATTCTGATCTGAAGTTCTAAGTGCTATCTGATTAAAAGCCTTTTTGAGATCAAAGCAAAATATCTTCGAACCAAATCGTAAGTGAAGTAAGGCTGAACTTAACTTTTGGTTTAACGACGGCCCTGGATGAATTACCTGGTTATGGCTCACTGTCATGGGTTTTCTAGGGTCCGCCTCAAATATGTTTGATAGAAATACTACTCTGCATTTTGTAGTCTCTCGATCAAGTTTAAACACCCCCATGTGGGGTAAAAAACTATGTTCAGGATGTTCAGTTAGGTAATGCTTAAGGTTTGGGATCTTTTCAATTATTCCTAAATTTTCTTGTTCTTTAATGACTTCATCCATGAGTTTCAGATGCATCTCCCTTTTGCAAAGCTTCTTTAAATTTGACTTTAACACTGCTTCAGCTAGTTTATAATTTTTACCAAGTAAGTGGGACACCTTACCGTTCCATAGCAGAGGCATTGATATTCTTCCATCCTCATTAACAGTGGCATTGATAAGTGCATATCTTACTAGAGAGTTATTGAGTTCCACCGATGTCTTATTCTCTTCCTTATCATAATTAAGGATCCTTTTGCAGTCATATTCCAACATTTGCTCGGTGGCCCTTTGTAGTGCTTGCTCATTTATGCCCCCGTTCTCATTTAAAACTAGAAAATTAGCTTCTACCACCATTTCCTCATGCTCCAATATAGATTCATCATTAAATTTACCTAATCCAAGGCCAATGGAATCAAGAGAGCCTACATCCAACTGAGCAACATCAGACTTGCAAGTAATGGAAGTTTTAACTGCATTTAAATCAGGAAGGCATTGTAAATTTTTTAACATTGTGTCAACATTACCAAGAAGCATCACTCCAAAGCATCTCTCCGGGTCAAGAAAACAATGCTAAACTGATTTAATTCACGTTACTGGCTCTATTGTCCACCCCTTGGAGAGGGGATGCGGGGAGAGTGAGTAGTCATACCCTTGGGAGAGTGGAACCCCGAGAGGAAAAATCGGAAACCTAATCTCCCACAAATTGCTGCATCTACCATGTGCTAATTAGGGAAGGGAGACGAGATGATGAGGGTTGAATCTGTATGCGTGAGTGTGTTGGTGTTTCCATATT
>NC_090731.1:65659097-65679097 GCF_036898095.1 Palaemon carinicauda | reverse complement strand
TAAAAGGTCCGTATATATATGCCATCAAAAACTAAAAATCCTTCTCAGCTTGAGAAATCTCTCTCTCTCTCTCTCTCTCTCTCTCTCTCTCTCTGTCTCTCTCTCTCTCTCTCTGTCTCTCTCTCTCTCTCTCTCTCTCTCTCTCTCTCTCTCTCTCTCTCTCTCTCTCTCTCCTCTCTCTCTCTCTCTCTCTCTCCTGATTGTGAAGTAAAACTCTCATAAGGTGTTCTTTAATATCTTTTTTTATATTTATTATATCTCTGTCGTTCTGAAAAGAGTCATAAAAATTATTAAAATCATTAAAACATGAATATAGTTACACACACACACACACACACACACACACATATATATATATATATATATATATATATATATATATATATATATATATATATATATATATATATATATATATATATATACATATATGTATATACACACATGTATATATATATATATATATATATATATATATATATATATATATATATATATATATATATATATATATATATATATATATATATATATATATATATATTACCTGCCGTTCTGGATATTCCATTAGCAATTCCCCGTACACGTACGAATGAATTCCAATAAGCAAAAAAATATGAGATTCTGTAAATCAAAGCTATAATACTAAAAAAAGAAAAAAAAAGAGAAAAACTCACCTATTGATACAGAGGTATTCAATCTAACACCATAAAATCACTTTCAAATACATGTCCTTTTCACAATTCATTACAGGTGCCCCTAGAACAAGGCCCTATTCTGACATAAGGCAACCTTCATCTCGTAACAACGCCTTACCCTCATCTGCCTCCCTCCACACTCAAAGTCTCCTCTCAAGTGAAAACCTTTCGCCGGGCTTAGCTCCATGTCTAAATGGCTTTAATGATTCCAATTGATGAAGTTTACGAGCGTCAGTAAACTTCTGCCATATCGTTTGTTACGCCGTAGGTGGATATCATTTGTTATACCAGTCGAGCAGGTTGACGTTACGGCTTTTGCTTCCGGGAGATGATTTGTGGTGAAAAATGGCAAAGCTTTGAACTTTCAATGAGGAGTATTGTTTTTATCATTATAGATTATGTTTTTTCCCAATGGTATATCAATCCTATGAAGATTTGTAGGATTGAATATTGTCTCTTTTAGCAATCTATTGTTTAAAATAAACATGCATAAATGTTTGTTGTAACATCTGTGTTTTTTTTAATTTTTCGAAGGGAGTTTCAATCCAAAGGAGAGCTATAGGAATGTAACTTACAGGAAAATAGAAAAAAAAATTGTCTATTTTTGACAATCAAGTGTTTATAATGAACAAGCACAAAATAGTGCGATAGCTATCAGTTCAAGAAATGATAATAATCGTGCTTCTCATTTCATTTAGACTTTGAAATATCATAAGGATTTCATATATTTTCTCAGTTATAAGGTCTTCCTCTTCAATTTTTTTCCACAAAAAGAGTATTCTAACAATAAAATCTAACTGTGATAGTAAAAATAGATTATTGTAGTTTCTTTCTCGTACAAAAATAGCACATGGGATTACAGTTGTTGTTGAACACATTGGACGATGGAATCAGAAGCCATCTCTCTCTCTCTCTCTCTCTCTCTCTCTCTCTCTCTCTCTCTCTCTCTCTCTCTCTCTCTCTCATTTACTATGCATTACACGAAACTATTTTAAGATAGATACAAGAACGCCTGTAAAATTACCTACATCTTTATGTTTAATGAGTTTGGTACTTTTCAAGTCAACTTTGTTGACTAATTTAAGGTGCCACAACTTAGAAGAATGATGTGTTTTTTTATAGGTAAAATCAGGTTCCAATTAGTTAACATGGAAAGTTTTTTGTAAAGGTAACATATCATTCGGTGTTTTGAAAATTACAAATCTTTGAATTATAATATTTCGTTATATGATAAAATTAAAGTTTTATTTCGAGTACATGAAACTTTCTCCCAGGTAGTCGTGTTTTAGTTGTTATCAACATTTTCAACGAGATTATGATAGAGTTCACAAGTGTAAAACCCATAAAATATTTTTAGGAAAACTTATAGTTCATATAATATCCAAATAAACCAGCATCTAATTTTTACCAACAATAATAATAGTAATTATGATTGAAACTACAGTCAGATGAGGTCGAAATTGTTAATTTACTCTTTTCCGTTTTGAGCTCACATCGTGATACTCTCCTGTACGAGAAGTCTTATCCAACCTTCACAATAAAATCCTGGAAAGGGATGCAATCTGTATTATTGATGTCGAAGCTGTAGTCATAATCAGAATTTGTAATAATGCAATGAATAATTAAGATATATATATATATATATATATATATATATATATATATATATATATATATATATATATATATATATATATACATATATATGTATGTATATATATATATATATGTATGTATATATATATATATATATATATATATATATATATATATATATATATATATATATATATATATATATACATATATATATATGTATATGTATATATATATATATATATATATATATATATATATATATATATATGTATATATATATATATATATATATATATATATATACATATATACATACATATATATATATATATATATATATATATATATATATATATATATATATATATATATATGTATATATATATATATATGTATGTATATATATATATATATATATATATATATATATATATATATATATATATATATATATATATAATGTAGTATATGTGATTGTAATATATATAGACGAATTAGTGTGTTTTTATTAAAACGTGTATTTATGTATGTGTATGTTTTGTAACAAAGTTGTAAATTTGCCATCTAAGAAGATATATAAAACGAGAGAATGGTCTGATAAGGTAGCTAAACTTTGTTAATGAGGCAGTCAGTAAATATCTTTTGGAACAAGTTTTGCTTAAGATATAATTTCAACAACTTCTTTCGCTTTTCCGGCTTTGGCAGATTTTGGAGAATGTGACAAAGATCTATTTCTTTTCAGATTGTGGTTGAAGGCTACTGTACCAACTGTGTTTAACACAATTGTACATAATTCCTTTTGTATATATTATGCTTGTATCTTCGCTCTTCCCTCGCACTAAAACGAACATGAAAATTCATGTCTTGTTTTTCCTCTCTAATATTGGCTGTCTTGTGAACTTGTTATATCCTGTTGCCTTGAGGTTTTGTATATAAGGAGAGTGTTCTATAATAATATAACTCAGTCGTTTCCAACCTGCCTTTGAGTTCACAACCTTACTTGGCACCGCCACACTATCATGTTTACACGCCCCTGTGGTTGGTGAAACTAACAACAATACAATGAGTATAACCTCTCCTGTATCAGGCTAAACTATAACCTAATAGATTATCTATAGTTCGGTAAATCAGGGATTAAAAATGGAGAGAAGCAACCCCCCTTCTCAAAATGGGCATTGGCAAACTCCTATATATGACATATATTTATTAAGATTATTCTTTTCATAAGGGAGTTCATTCATCTTGAGACGACCATCTACAGGGTAAGGATATGGGAGGGTTGTGCTTTGTTGCAAATATTTCAATTCCACAGCATTAGCATAAATTCTAACTTTATTCAAAAGTGGCTAAGCCAACAGTAACATCTATCTTAGGAATTCATGTTCAAATTCAAGCTCTGGTTTCAGATGCACAAAACTCGTTGGCAGGCTATAAAACAACTTTTAAATAGTCAGATATTTTTAGCAAATAGGCAAAAATTACCAAAAATTTAGGGTAACTGTAACATTAAGCAGTCTTATGATTGAACTATGAAGCTTCTATTCTCTCATTCATACACACATACCTGCGCACACACGTGAACACATAAACACACTATATATATATATATATATATATATATATATATATATATATATATATATATATATATATATATATATATATATATATATATATATATATATATATATATATATATATATATATATATATATGTATATATACATATACAGTATATATATATATATATATATATATATATATATATATATATATATATATATATATATATATATATATATATATATATATATATATATATATGCGTTCGTGTGTGGGTTTAAAAAGACAACCACATCCAACCTTTTGAAAAGTAATAATTAATTATCATTGACGTCGTAGTTACTTTTTGTACTTTCACACTTCCTTTGGGCCTACGCTTATTACCTTCTCTGTGAAATCTTATAAACCCTTACTGAACATCATTCCACTCCCATAACTGAAATTCATATGAATTTAGCATCTAATAATAAGTACATTATTTCTACCGAAGCGCTAAATATTCTCAATATATAGTTTTCCACTTTTTTTCTGAAAGTACTTCAAACCTTTTGTGGCATTCTATTCAGTGATTATTAATAGAATTAGAGATAATTTCTGCTGTCAAGTATTGTTAGCTACATTAGTAGATTAAGCTATATCTAGATATAACCTTTTGCTGCAAAATTATTTTATTTTTGTACCCGGTTATCGAAAACGTAAATTTATAATTTTTTAGCTCTGCATATCATAGATCTCTATATAATATCTATTTTTCACTTGGCAGCATAACCTGATTCTGAATTTTCTTAACAACTATCTAGGAATATCTCAGCCTCTAGATAGCTTTTGTCTTCTACATTTTAACGAATTGAGCTTTTTTCTCATATGATTTAAATATCTTGCATAGTATATAAAGATAATCTCTTTGTATAGAACCTTTTCAATTTTTTATTACTGGCCTGATTTGGTTAGTCAAACTATTTGATTCTAGGTCGCTCATAACTTGTCAATTGCTCTATTTAAAAAAAAAAAAAATACTCCAGACCCATTACGATATGTCTATTATCTTAAGCTTTTCTTTTTTTAAGATAGATAAGTTCCCATATTAGTGACGAAGGGTGTCATCTGTCTAAAACTGGATTAGTTAGTTGGCCAGGGCACCAGCCACCCATGGAGATACTATTGCCAGAGAGTTATGGGTTTTTTTGAATGGTCAGACAGTACTACATTGGACCCTTCTCTCTGGTTACGGTTCACTCTCCCTTTGCCTACACATACATCGAATAGTCTGGCATATTCTTACAGATTCTTCTCTGTCCTCATACACCGGACAAAACCAAACTATTCTTCTTCACCCAAAGGGATAACTACTGCACTGTAATTGTTCAGTGGCCATTTTCCTCATGGTAAGGGTAGGAGAGAGAATTTAACTCTGGTAAGCAGTTCTTCTAGGAGGACACTCCAAAATCAAACCATCGTTCTCTAGGTTTGGGTAGTGCCATAATCCCCGTACAATGTCCTTCCAGTGTCTTGGGTTAGAATTCTCTTGCTTGAGGCTAAACTTGGGTACACTATTCTATCTAATTTCTCTTCTTGTTCCGTTAAAGTTTATATAATTTATATAGGAAATGTTTATTTTAATGTTGTTACTGTTCTTAAAATGTTTGATTTTTCCTTGTTTCCTTTCCTCACTGGGCTATTTTCCCTGTTAGGGCCCTTGGGCTTTTGGCATCCTGCTTTTCAAACTAGGGTTGTGGCTTAGCAATTAATAATAATAATAATAATAATAATAATAATAATAATAATAATCAGTAGACAAGAAGACTATTGAAAACTGTTTTCCTGAAAGCTACACTTCTTAAAACTGAATAACACCCCAAACTGATAACTACCAAAGCCCCAAGGGATGGCAGTGACTCTCATGTCAATTTGACGGATCAATTAATACCAATTCAATTTCCATTCTAGTTCATCATCATCATTAATCTATCCACGAATGCTCAAACCAAATTTGTTATGCAATACATTTCATCCTTATTTAAATCATTATTCTCAGCAAAAAGTTTTCCTTGGTCGTAGTTGTGTCATAACGAGTCTCATTACCTCAACCGCTACTAATAAACCATTGGAGAAAAAGAATTGTCTTCACTCAGAATAGGAGGAAAAGGGTACGAATTTTGATTGGAAATAAAAATATATAAACTAAACTTGCAAAAAATTCTAACAAAACTATCAGAATGAAATGCTATATATATATATATATATATATATATATATATATATATAATATATATATATATATATATATATATATATATATATATGTATGTATGTATGTATGTATGTATATATATATATATATATATATATATATATATATATATATATATATATATATATATATATATATATATATATATATATATAGCTAATCACACCATTCGCCGCATCACCAAAGATAAATAATAGTGATAAATAACATTGAAACACTTTCAATAATGGAAATAGATAAATCCAGGCACGAATAATGCCATTCTCTTTCGGTTGTCAAAGTTAAAAAACACACCGCTCAACAAAAAATTGTAACCCTCCCAACCTACAATTTATAACAAAACAAAGTAAACAACAAACCTTCAATTACACCAAGTCTTTCTTAATCCCTGCAATAACCATTTCACCAACTACCTCCTCTCGCTTGCTCTCCCTCACGGGGCTCAGAAGGATTTGACAACTCAACAAAATATAATTGAAAATAACATTGATTCTTCATAACTTCAAAGACAATAGTCAATTCTTTTCAGTGTGGCCGATTTGCCGATTGGTTGGACGAAATAATTCTAACCACTCAGATAGCGGGAACCTTTTCCGAGCTAAAAGGGCACCGTTGCGAGTCAGTGCAAATACGCCTCATTAAAAAAAAATTATTATAGTTGCTGGTTTCTTTTTCATACTGGTTAATATTCAATCTGTTAATGATAAAACAATTCAAATTCGAGATTCGATATGAGACAGTTTTATTTTTTTTATTTTTTTTTTTTTTTTTTATGAAACTGAAGACTTTCTTGCACTGTAAGTTCTTCTATATTTTGGATTTGGAAATAAGCAACAATTAATTCTGTTAATTCTTTTCTGATAGATTTATTTCTATTATCGAATGATAAAAATACAAGAATATATTAGACCATCATAATAGAATGAATAATTGAACATATTTGATACACGAAGAGTTTGGAAGACATGCTGATCCGTAGTAAATGTCAGAAGTCATGAGCAAGGCATATCTGATGCTAATGATATTGCCGGTCAGAGCAATTGTCTTTCTGAAAGAAATAATTTTACTTGGCTCCAAAGTTCTTGGATTACGAGATATATGCAAAACATTCTTAGAATCTTTTAGTTTTGCAAGGAAAACGAAAAAAAGATATCACTAATAAAATATTAACTGGAGCCACAAGAACTGTTAAGGAAAAGTTGAAAAATTTGGTAAGGTGGAAGAAAAGGACAATAGGAAATACGAAAATAAGCTAGTTGTGAACATGTAACTTAATAATAAAAGAACATTCTCAAATATACTTATCGTGCTCCATAAAATAATTCAAGTTAAATGATTATAATAAAGGTTGTTCAGGCTTCCTTTGAGATCGCCATGTTGATTACAAAGAGTAAGAGGAGCCATAACATTGGACGGTGTCTCATAAAACCAAGTGCAGTAAAACTTGTTCTAGGGGAAGATACTGTGCAAACAACATTTCCCAAATTTCTCTGTCAACCGATACAGTCACGACCAGGGTCGATGAATTGTGTCTCAAGATATAAAAAATCAAACTCTCGACCAAGTAAGGCACCCCCCCCCCCCACCCACCCACCCATTTTTTTTTTATCTAGTGTGATGAAACGACCGATATCATTCATTGTTTTCAGTTACTGATGCATGCTCGTTTCGTGTTACGCAACGATATAAAATTAGGAAAGTCTGTTCTTTCACCCCATGGAGGGTTGCATAACATTAGAAGCTTCTGTTTATCATTCATTTACATACATTTTTTTTTTAGGTAAATAAATTTTCTTGGGACTCTCGTGTAGAGATATATACAGGTGGAGCTACACCAGTACATGGTCTGCAATCTGGGTATCTCACAAAGATGAAAGAAAAAATCTCTCAGTACACTGCATACTTCATAGCCAAGCCTTAGCATCCAGAACTTTGCGTGCTGAAAATGAGGGTAGTCCTAAATATGGCTATCAAAGAAGTCAACTCCATCAAAGATGATGACTTGAACAGTCGTCTCTTCAAACTGCTGTATGAGGTTATGGATTTAAAACACGAAGCCTTGCCTTTTCACACAAACGTACGATAGCCATCAAAAGGGAACATGACTGGACGGCTTTATGAGCTGAGAGAAGTAGCAATACTTCTAGATTGAAAGCAGAAGGCAAAAGTACATGACTTAGACTGTGTACTCTAAAGCATTTGACCACATATTCCAGATCTGGTAGCCAGGAAACAGAGTCAAATATCTCAATAACCATGTATTCAAGATCTGGTAGCTAAGACACAGTCCCAAATATCTCGCTAGCCATGTATTCACGTTTTGATAGCAATAAGATCTTGATATATTATTAGATATTAACTGGTATCGTAACATCAATGGACATTGATGCCATGCATTTTGAGTGTTGTCAAATATCTCAGTAATGTAATTTATGCTTAGTGTATGGACCAAGAAGGATTTTGTTTATTTATTTTTTTTTAATCCTGGAGTTAAATCTGTTTTTGGATAAAAGAGGCAGTGGAGGGAAAGAGCAGCTCCTAGAGGGGGCGTGGCAATAAAAATGTTAGAGACACTACTATAAAGAGTACTAATGGCAATAAAAATGTAAACATCAGACTATGCTAACCGATATTTAATTGTCCATTTCATACTAAACATACAAAGTAGGAAAATAAATTCTTAAATATATAATCAGCTGCATCCTTTAAAGTTGAAAATTTATGACTTTTATATATTTCTTTATATAACACAATGATATTCATGAAATTTAAATAAAAATGGACAGTACCTCGTGTTAAGAAATACCACATTAAAAAAATTATATTTTCTCTTTTATGGATAATCAACAATGTCCCTCCTCTCTCTCTCTCTCTCTCTCTCTCTCTCTCTCTCTCTCTCTCTCTCTCTCTCTCTCTCTCTCTCTCTCTCAAGACAGGCCAATATTCACACTCAGTCATATGATTAACGAACGGATTGTATAAAAGAGGGTTAAATTTGAAGTATGTATTGCATCCATTTGAGTTGATATTTAAGATGAGTCAAGATGTAAAAAATCTAAGGGCCATAAGTAGATATATGCTTAAATAGATTCCTAAATTGAACTGAGATATAAATTTTATAGACAAGAAGCAAAACAAGCGCTCTCTCTCTCTCTCTCTCTCTCTCTCTCTCTCTCTCTCTCTCTCTCTCTCTCTCTCTCTCTCTCTCTCTCTCTCTCTTCGTATGGTAATTAGTTTTAATATTAGATAACAAATGTTTATTTTCGTGTTGCATCAATAACTGTAATTAATACCAAATCATGAAGTATTTTGCTTCTAAATATAAAACACAATAATTGGATTGCTCTTATCAATTTGAATAACAGCAACGTGTATTATTACGAATACAACCTATATTACAATACAGTTAATGATAACAAAAAGGCAATCAAAACATTGGATAACAGTTACAATTCCTAATTAAAGTGGCAACAGGAATATCGTAAACCTCAAATTCGACCCTTTAAACCCAAGTCGACCGGAGTTCTTATTGCACAACGTATACCACGTACTTTTAAAGTCCCATTAATGAATAAATAAATATTAATTTAGCCTTTTAGCCACTCTTATTATTGTATTGAATCCAATGAATACAAATAGTTTTTAATATTTAATAACTGCAAAGTAAGGTTTTTTTCCCAGTCACGTATCGGTTAAAATCCCGAATAATATTTTAACTCAGTGTCCAAAGCTCTTTGTCATTGGCATAAATGTTGGACATTCTATTTACAATGGTGAACAGTTCCGTTAATAATAAAGTGATTGTTTATTGAGGCCCATTTTTTGTTTTAGCAATGTTTTTTTATGAGTGGGGTGTGTTTGTGTTCACTTTCCCCTAATTATTTGCATCTGTATTATTTTGCTTTTCATTATACTTCTATAAATGGTTTTTAGGTTTCTGTTTTATTATTTGTTGTTAACAACGGGACATTTAAACAGTGTGATTTTTCAATGAAGAATAAATTACGTGAGAAGTATCATTTATGGTGCATGGACAAAATAATAATAATAATATTATTATTATTATTATTATTATTATTATTATTATTATTATTATTATTATTATTATTATTATTATTATTATTATTATTATTATTATTATAAGCTAAGCTATAAGCCTAGTTGGGAGGGCAATATGCTAAAAGTACTTTTCCAACTAGTGTTGTAACTTGGCTAGCAATAATTATGATAATAATAATGCATTATAGATGTGAATATTATATGTAAGTAACTTGATATTCAAAATCATATATATTTTTCTATGAAATATTTATTATTCATTTGTTTCCATCTCGTTTGCTATTTATGCATATCGATCATCAATTTCTTTTCAGTCAAAATACGTGAACCTGATCATTGCTATCAAATTAAATAAGTTTTTTTTTTTTTTCTAACTGGAAAAGGAACATTGAATGCCACTATATATCAAAACATTCAAAACTGTGGGATTTTCTGATAGGAAAACCTCTTAGTTTAGCGAAGCAAGATAGGTTGCACCCAGTCAAGAAAAACATGAATAAAAGCATCTCTTCTTACTTTTCTTCATCTTCATCCTACTTTTTCTTTTCCTCTTTAATCTGCCAAACTCTTTATCTTTAGGAAGTTCCATTAATCATACTAAAGATCTCTCTCTCTCTCTCTCTCTCTCTCTCTCTCTCTCTCTCTCTCTCTCTCTCTCTCTCTCTCTCCCCCCCCCCCCCAAACAACTCAAGCAACTTCGTAATATTGCATTTTCGCCAAAAGTTAGTGGAGTGTGTGCTTATGATATCCAGGGAAAACACGAAGAAAAATGAAATAAAAATGAATAAGCCCCAGAAAAAGAAAGATAATACCACGTATCAGAACTTTCTCTGTCGAAGAATATAAAATGTTAGATGAAAATGGTGAAGATTTGGAACGGGATTTTGATATCACTTTCGGACTCTATGTGCAGATATTCCTTTTATTGACGACGTAAGATAACGAAATTCATGGAATTTAATCTTCAGATACATACATAAACAGACATCAAACTTATTTGAATACCGTAAAAGAAATTTAAGTAACGGAATTATATCGAATCTAATAGGTAACTGTCTTATACAGACTCATTTAAAATTTCATCAAAATCAGAGCACAAAAGCTCAAATATAACATGGAAAGATCTAGACAGTGTTCCATGATGGATAATTTTCTAACCCATTAGGACACAGAATTGGAAGCAGAAAATAGTTACTTTTTACCTAAAAGAAGATGACAGATGTAACATACATACAAGTCTGAGATTAAACTCAGATTTCAAAGACAAGACTATACAATGAGCTCCCACTAGACATCCGAAAGACTGAAGATATTAAAGTTTCCAAGAGGAAACTGAAGACTTTCTTGTTTTCAAATGCTTCGATAACGTAGAATTGACAAATATGCTGTGTGAAATGTTTAATGCCTATTTTCTCTGTTGGAGCCCCGGGGCTTATAGCATTCTGCTTTTTTACCTCGGGTTATAGCTTAGCAAGTAATAATAATAATAATAATAATAATAATAATAATAATAATAATGAGCAAGTCCTGAACGCGGACATGGTCCTCGTAGAGGACATACCTCCGCCAAGGTGACCTAGAGCGCCATATGTCCTAGAATCATGAATTGATGTGACTTCGACCTTCACATGACCTTGACCTTCACGTGACCTTCAAGTGACCTTGACCTTCACGTGACCTTGACCTTCACATGACCTTGGCTTCAAGTGACCTTGATCTTCAAATGTACTTGACCTTCAGGTGACCTTGACCTTCACGTGACCTTGACCTTCACGTGACCTTGACCTTCAAGTGACCTGCTTGACTTTTGACCTTCAAGTGATCTTTGTTCATTTGCCACTGATACTTAATATGACATTGATATAATGCACCAATATGACCTTGACCTTTGACCTTTATAAATTTGAACATCACCCATGGGTTGCGCCTGGACTAGGACTTCCCTGTTGGCTTATGCAAAAGTCAGTGCTTTATTTCTGTCTCTTGATATGGCCACTTATGTCATAGTGACACCAGTGACCCCTGTGACCTTGACCTTGGGGTGACCTTGACCAAAATTTAATCAGTTCTTCCATACACATTGGGGAACTACTTGGCCAAGTTTGAAGTGATTCCGTGTAGAAATGTGGCCTCTACGTTGTCCACAGACAGACAGACAAACAGAGAAACAAACAAACAAACAAACAAACAAACAAACAAACCGAACCGAAAACATAACCTCCTGGCGGAGGTAATAATAATAATAATAATAATAATAATAATAATAATAATAATAATAATAATAATAATAATAATATGACTGAAGGTCCTATAGAGTAAGGTTCTTCAGCAATTTAGGACCAGAAAAGCAGCCCTTACAGTAAGTAGGTAAAGATGAATAACTAGGCAAAGATGAACTAAATTTAAGTACGAGATGATTTTGAGAAATAGTGATTGATATAGATTACTGTGAATGCAACAAATTAATGAATGAGAGAATCGACCAATGAAAATTGAGACATGAAGAGAGAACAGAAGCTATAAACGAGTAACCTGTACCAACCGTGTGTCACACGATTATACATAGTTCATTTTGTGTAAATATTATGCTTGTATCTTCGCTCTTCCCTGGCACAAAAAAGAACCTGAATAAACACACCTGTTTTTCTCACCGATAACGGTGACGATTTTGAGCATGAAATTTCCTGTTGCCTTGAGCTTTTGTATATAAAGGAGAGTGTTCTATAATGAATTTACTCAGTTGCCTTCATCCTGCCTTTGGGTCATAACCTTCTCTCAGCCCATCACATTGGTGGCACCGGAAATCGACTTGCTCCTCCCGCCTTCCAACCCCCCTCGCCCCTCCATCATTGGTACTATGGGGGACTGTAGGGAGGTTGGCGCTACGGCTGCCCCATTGAAACTTTATAATCATTCACTAGCGGAGAGGCGTAAGCGTGGTTTCAGCGAGCAGAAGTCCAGTTTCGCATCAAGGGCGTGACTGACCCACCCACCAAAGCAGATTATGTTCTCGCGGCAACACCCAAGGAGACCTTTCTGGAAATATCCGACTGGGTTTGTGAACAAGGAGACACCCCAATAGCGTATGACACTCTCAAAACATACCTTCCGCAGCAGTACTCGCTGTCGCCAGCCACCTATGTAGAAAAGCTTTATCAGCTCTCTCAACAACCGTTTGGGGACCAAAGGGCTTCGCTCGCCATCAGGAAAATGACCAGTATTGCTCGCCTGCAACATGCCGCACAGAGCTCTCCTCGTGAGGTGAACCTACTTTTTGCCCTTTGGATACGCTGTTTACCCGAACCTGTAAGCGCTACCATACACGATGTCGATAGTTTACTCATAAAGGACTTGATGACCATAGACAACGCCCGTATGGACAGCCACTTCAAGACCTCCATCAATGCTTCCACCCCTGATGAAGAAGACACTTATTCAACATCAACCGAAGCTGACGTGAATGCCATAAGACATACACGCCTACCCCGAAGCGGTGACAAAGCCAACCACCACCGACCTCGCGCTAGTGCCCCAACCAACGACTTCTACAGCCACTTACTACCTCCCATCTGCCGCAGTGTTCCTACTACCACTCCAGATTCAGGGCAGCCGTGAAGAAATGTGCCAAGATTCATTGGCCAAAAAACCTGTAAGTAGTCCATCGCTCGTGGCAGTGGCCTCCCGTGTTTCTAATCTTTCCTTTTTACATGATGCAGGAACAGGCGTGGGATTTTTGGTAGACACGGATGCTTGTCGTACTCTTTTGCCAAGGGAACTCTTCAGGACACGACATAGTGTTTCTACGTCTGCCAATGTCAGCGTGGTAGCTGCCAACAGATCTTTGATACCCACCTATGGTTACGAGAACCTCACATTATCGTTCGGAAACGGTAAATTTAATTCAAAGTTTCTCATTGCTGACGTCACATTGCCAATCCTCGGTGCGGATTTCCTCTCTCATTTCCACCTTCTGGTCGATGTCACCCACCGACAATTGGTCAATGCAGACTCATACTTGTCGACACCTCTTCCTATCCCACATGCCCCTCTCCTTCTCTCCACCGATGCCAGCGACTTCGCTATTGGTGCAGTACTCGAGCAGGTGGTCAACGGCTCCCCACCACCATTGGCATCTTCAGCAGAAAACTGGCCAAGGCAGAATCCGGTTATTCTACCTTTGATCGCGAATAACTGGCAGTGTACTTGGATGTCCGTCACTTTTGCCATTTCTTAGCAGGTACGCCCTTCGTCATTCGCACAGACCACATGCCTCTGGTGCAAACCTCCACTCGACAGTCTGACGCCTTGTCTGCCAGTCAATGCCAACATCCCTCCACCATGGCTGAATACAATTGCACCCTTCAATACGTCCCTAAGAAAATGAATCCTGTTGCCGATGCTCTATCAAGAAACACGTTGGCTGCCATTCAACTGGGATTGGATTACAACGCCCCGGCTGAAGCCTAACGACAGGATTCAGACTATCAAGCATGTAAGACATCCGCCACGTCCCTCTGTTGGGGAGAGTTTCCCCTCGAAGACACCAACACCACCCTCCTTTGTGACATCAGTACTGGTAGACCGCGATTTAGACCGCGATCTTGGATTTCTGCACCCATACACCGACAGGTATTTGATTTAATTCACGGCCTTTCACATCCCTCATGCCGTTCTACTGCACAGCTGCTTAAGACGAAGTTCATTTGGCATGGCCTTTTTAAGGATGCTAAGGATTGTGTCCGCGCCTGTACTTCTTGCCGACCACACGGATTTAGGAGTGGGCACCTTTCCTCAACCTCAGCGTCGTTTCGCAAACATTCATGTTGACGTTGTAGGCCCCTTACCCGCATCACAAGGTCATTGACCGCTCCACTCGTTAGCCTGAAGCCATTCCCATGGAAACTGCAACGTCCGCCTCATGTACATCTGCCTTACTCTCAGGATGGATTAAAAGATTTGGTATCCTTAAGCATATTACTTCTGACAAGGGTGAAACTTTCACCTCTCAATTGTGGACATCATTAACGAGTCTCCTGGGCATCACCCTACATCAGATAATGGCGTACAACCCAGTGCCAATGGAATGTTTGAACATTTTAGTCGCACCCTCGAAGCAGCTTTAATATCCTGCTGCAAGGATTCCAACTGGTTTACTCAGGTTCCTTCTGTGACTAAAGACCATTCCTAAAGACGTCCTCGACGTCTCAGCAGCTGAAATGGTGTATGGCGACCCGTCGGTCATCCCTGCCAAATATTTTCCTTCTTCAACCTCCTCCGACCATCTCCAGTGCATATATCACGTCGTGGGAACATGTATTCCATCCCGCCAGACTTACAAGCCCCCAGCAAAGCATTACACACCGACAGACTTGCACTCTGCAATGCACGTTTTCTTGCGCAACGCCACTAGCAAGCCATCGCTAACGCCACCTTACTTGGGCCCTTTCCTTGTGATACAACGCAGTACGAAAACATTCCTACTAAACATTTGAGGCAAGGAAGACTGGGTCTCCATTGATATTCTAAAACCTGCTTATTTCCTGCCAGACGACCCTCTTAAAGTTCGCCTCTCTAGATCAGGGCGCCCTATTTAACATGTACTGTATGTCCTTTTTAGGGAGGGAACCATGTACCAGCCGTGTGTCACACGATCGTACATAGCTCATTTTGTGTATATATTATGCTTGTATCTTCGCTCTTCCCTCACATTGAAAAGAACCTGAATGAACATGCAAGTCTTTCTCACTGGTAACGGTGTCGATTTTGAACATGAAATATCTTGTTGCCTTGAGCTTTTGTATATAACGGAGAGTGTTCTATAATAACTCACTCAGTTGCCTTCATCCTGTCTTTGAGTCACAACCTGCTCTATATATATATATATATATATATATATATATATATATATATATATATATATATATATATATATATATATATATATATATATATATATATATATATATATATATATATATATATATATATATATATATATATATATATATATGATGAATTTTGCATATTCATAATAAGCCATATATATTTTTGATACATTAATGTCTGGATTCTCTTAATGACCTCGGGATCAGAGCCCCAGGCGAAATCACACAAAGACAAGAGCTTGGCTCCGGCCGGGAATCGAACCCTGGTCGGCAAGCCTGTATAGACAGTGACTAAGCCACTTGGCCACGAAGAAGGATAAAAGTCAATGACAATTCTTCTGTACTTATACCTGTCGAATTAAGGTATTTTGTACTTAGAATTGAAATCAACCCATCCTCACCATCGTAGCTAATTGGTAGTTTGTTAGTTGGCATTCAATTAATGATAAATTTTGCACATTTTTACGTGTTTTTCATATTCAAATAAGCCATATATATTTTTGATACATTAATGTCTGGATTCTCTTAACGACCTCGGGATCAGAGCCCCAGGTGAAATCACACAAAGACAAGAGCTTGGCTCCGGCCGGGAATCGAACCCTGGTCGGCAAGCCTGTATAGACAGTGACTAAGCCACTTGGCCACGAAGAAGGATAAAAGTCAATGACAATTCTTCTGTACTTATACCTGTCGAATTAAGGTATTTTGTACTTAGAATTGAAATCAACCCATCCTCACCATCGTAGCTAATTGGTAGTTTGTTAGTTGGCATTCAATTAATGATAAATTTTGCACATTTTTACGTGTTTTTCATATTCAAATAAGCCATATATATTTTTGATACATTAATGTCTGGATTCTCTTAACGACCTCGGGATCAGAGCCCCAGGTGAAATCACACAAAGACAAGAGCTTGGCTCCGGCCGGGAATCGAACCCTGGTCGGCAAGCCTGTAGGCTATAGACAGTGACTAAGCCACTTGGCCACGAAGAAGGATAAAGGTCAATGACAATTCTTCTGTACTTATACCTGTCGAATTAAGGTATTTTGTACTTAGAATTGAAATCAACCCATCCTCACCATCGTAGCTAATTGGTAGTTTGTTACTTGGCATTCAATTAATGATAAATTTTGCATATTTTTACGTGTTTTTCATATTCAAATAAGCCATATATATTTTTGATACATTAATGTCTGGATTCTCTTAACGACCTCGGGATCAGAGCCCCAGGCGAAATCACACAAAGACAAGAGCTTGGCTCCGGCCGGGAATCGAACCCTGGTCGGCAAGCCTGTATAGACAGTGACTTAGCCACTTGGCCACGAAGAAGGATAAAAGTCAATGACAATTCTTCTGTACTTATACCTGTCGAATTAAGGTATTTTGTACTTAGAATTGAAATCAACCCATCCTCACCATCGTAGCTAATTGGTAGTTTGTTAGTTGGCATTCAATTAATGATAAATTTTGCACATTTTTACGTGTTTTTCATATTCAAATAAGCCATATATATTTTTGATACATTAATGTCTGGATTCTCTTAACGACCTCGGGATCAGAGCCCCAGGCGAAATCACACAAAGACAAGAGCTTGGCTCCGGCCGGGAATCGAACCCTGGTCGGCAAGCCTGTATAGACAGTGACTAAGCCACTTGGCCACGAAGAAGGATAAAAGTCAATGACAATTCTTCTGTACTTATACCTGTCGAATTAAGGTATTTTGTACTTAGAATTGAAATCAACCCATCCTCACCATCGTAGCTAATTGGTAGTTTGTTAGTTGGCATTCAATTAATGATAAATTTTGCACATTTTTACGTGTTTTTCATATTCAAATAAGCCATATATATTTTTGATACATTAATGTCTGGATTCTCTTAACGACCTCGAGATCAGAGCCCCAGGCGAAATCACACAAAGACAAGAGCTTGGCTCAGGCCGGGAATCGAACCCTGGTCGGCAAGCCTGTAGGCTATAGACAGTGACTAAGCCACTTGGCCACGAAGAAGGATAAAAGTCAATGACAATTCTTCTATACTTATACCTGTCGAATTAAGGTATTTTGTACTTAGAATTGAAATCAACCCATCCTCACCATCGTAGCTAATTGGTAGTTTGTTACTTGGCATTCAATTAATGATAAATTTTGCACATTTTTACGTGTTTTTCATATTCAAATAAGCCATATATATTTTTGATACATTAATGTCTGGATTCTCTTAATGACCTCGGGATCAGAGCCCCAGGCGAAATCACACAAAGACAAGAGCTTGGCTCCGGCCGGGAATCGAACCCTGGTCGGCAAGCCTGTATAGACAGTGACTAAGCCACTTGGCCACGAAGAAGGATAAAAGTCAATGACAATTCTTCTGTACTTATACCTGTCGAATTAAGGTATTTTGTACTTAGAATTGAAATCAACCCATCCTCACCATCGTAGCTAATTGGTAGTTTGTTAGTTGGCATTCAATTAATGATAAATTTTGCACATTTTTACGTGTTTTTCATATTCAAATAAGCCATATATATTTTTGATACATTAATGTCTGGATTCTCTTAACGACCTCGGGATCAGAGCCCCAGGTGAAATCACACAAAGACAAGAGCTTGGCTCCGGCCGGGAATCGAACCCTGGTCGGCAAGCCTGTATAGACAGTGACTAAGCCACTTGGCCACGAAGAAGGATAAAAGTCAATGACAATTCTTCTGTACTTATACCTGTCGAATTAAGGTATTTTGTACTTAGAATTGAAATCAACCCATCCTCACCATCGTAGCTAATTGGTAGTTTGTTAGTTGGCATTCAATTAATGATAAATTTTGCACATTTTTACGTGTTTTTCATATTCAAATAAGCCATATATATTTTTGATACATTAATGTCTGGATTCTCTTAACGACCTCGGGATCAGAGCCCCAGGTGAAATCACACAAAGACAAGAGCTTGGCTCCGGCCGGGAATCGAACCCTGGTCGGCAAGCCTGTAGGCTATAGACAGTGACTAAGCCACTTGGCCACGAAGAAGGATAAAGGTCAATGACAATTCTTCTGTACTTATACCTGTCGAATTAAGGTATTTTGTACTTAGAATTGAAATCAACCCATCCTCACCATCGTAGCTAATTGGTAGTTTGTTACTTGGCATTCAATTAATGATAAATTTTGCATATTTTTACGTGTTTTTCATATTCAAATAAGCCATATATATTTTTGATACATTAATGTCTGGATTCTCTTAACGACCTCGGGATCAGAGCCCCAGGCGAAATCACACAAAGACAAGAGCTTGGCTCCGGCCGGGAATCGAACCCTGGTCGGCAAGCCTGTATAGACAGTGACTTAGCCACTTGGCCACGAAGAAGGATAAAAGTCAATGACAATTCTTCTGTACTTATACCTGTCGAATTAAGGTATTTTGTACTTAGAATTGAAATCAACCCATCCTCACCATCGTAGCTAATTGGTAGTTTGTTAGTTGGCATTCAATTAATGATAAATTTTGCACATTTTTACGTGTTTTTCATATTCAAATAAGCCATATATATTTTTGATACATTAATGTCTGGATTCTCTTAACGACCTCGGGATCAGAGCCCCAGGCGAAATCACACAAAGACAAGAGCTTGGCTCCGGCCGGGAATCGAACCCTGGTCGGCAAGCCTGTATAGACAGTGACTAAGCCACTTGGCCACGAAGAAGGATAAAAGTCAATGACAATTCTTCTGTACTTATACCTGTCGAATTAAGGTATTTTGTACTTAGAATTGAAATCAACCCATCCTCACCATCGTAGCTAATTGGTAGTTTGTTAGTTGGCATTCAATTAATGATAAATTTTGCACATTTTTACGTGTTTTTCATATTCAAATAAGCCATATATATTTTTGATACATTAATGTCTGGATTCTCTTAACGACCTCGAGATCAGAGCCCCAGGCGAAATC
>NC_090731.1:65639097-65646597 GCF_036898095.1 Palaemon carinicauda | reverse complement strand
GTAAATAGCTTGATGTTGATACATTAAGTGAGGCATAGATTATGTACGGGATACAAACAGATCATCTTATATTTTTCATAGTATGGACGTGCGTGGATACAAATGAGTTTTATGGACTTGTGAGGCAAGGAAGTGGGTCGATTGAATTTGCAGTGAATTAAATCGGCTCTCAGTAACCATTCGATATCATAGAAGAAGCTGGTAACTCATCGATTTAGCGGGTCATGATCATTTAAGGTATTACAGATAAGATTTAATGAACAAGCTAAGAATTCTCCCAAGAGGCAGAAAATCCTGGAAGTTAATCTTCCTCATACCTCACTCTGAGTCAACCTTGATATTTTTTAGTGCACAAAATCCTTCTTTAAAACATCATAGTACAATTAAACTAGCTTCCTCAACATGTACAGCTTGAAAGGATCATTGGAATATATTCAACTATGGTTCAACATCCTAAAACAGATATTAAGGTGTTATAGTTAATATCAATGACTTATGTTCACCGGTGTGATATAACTGTTCCATAGAATTGATGAAATAAGGCTGCATCCAAGCAGGCAGCAGATATTTAGTAGGCACAGTTAGTAGCAGTTGAAGCTTAAATTTCAAATTCATTCATTAAAATGAGACCGTTTACACATATAAATTTAGAAAGATGGTGAATGACTGCAATATTTACGTGTATTATAATATAATGGTTTTTGGGTTAACGATTTCGATAAACAATGAGATTTTAATCATATTCCGTGTCCGATGATGATAAGTTTAAAGATATTCCTTTATAATTAACTCGTTGGGTCAATGGATTCATTGAAATATTCTCTTCACAAAAAAGCTTTTAACCTTACTTGTCTAAGCAGCTCCCTGGCTAATACAATAGTAAAGTGTTCACCTAACATTCGCATGGTAGCAGATTGATCCAAGTGTGACGGGCCGAGAGAGGCTGTGACTAAGAAAGCAAAATGAAAGCAACTGAGTAACTTTATTACAGAACACCAGCTTATATATACATCAAGTCTAGGCAAGAAGGACATAAAAACATAACAGGCAATCTCATTTTCAACCGACAACCGTTTCTGTTAACAGTTACCGGTAAAAAAAGCAGGCATATTTATTCAGGTCCCTGTCAATTTGAGGGGAGAGCGAAGATACAAAGCATTATATATACAAAAAAAAATTTTGTTACTATGTACGATCGTGTGACACACGGTTGGCATAAGGCTCCCCCCTAAAAATGACGTACTGTACATGTTAAATAGGGAGCCCTGATCTAGAGAGGCGAACTGTAAGCGGGTCATCTGGTAGGAGATAAGCATGTTTTAGACGATCAATGGAGAACCAGTCTTCTTTGCTACGAATGTTTACTAGGAATGCTTTCAGACTGCGTTGTATCACAAAGAAAAGGCCAGTGTAAGAGGGCGACAGCGGTGGCTTGCTAGTGTCGTTGCGTAGGAAGACATACATTGCAGAGTGCAAGTCTGTTGGTATGTGATGCTTCGCTGGGCGCTTGTAAGTCTGGCGGCATGGAGTATATTTTCACAAGATGTGACGTATGCACTGGAGATCGTCGGAGGAGGTTGCAGAAGAAAAAATTCGGCAGGGACGCCCAATAAGTTGCCATACACCATTTCAGCTGCTGAGACGTCGAGGGCGCCATTAGTAGTGGTCCTTACTCCCAGGAGGACCCAGGGAACCTGAGTAAACCAGTTGGAATCCTTGCTGCAGGACATCAAAGCTGCTTTGATGGTGCGACTAAAACGCTCAACCATTCCATTGGCAGCGGGGTTGTAGGCAGTTGTCTGATATAGGGTAATGCCCAGGAAATTCGCTAATGACGTCCACAATTGAGAGGTGAAAGTGGTACCCCTGTCAGAAGTAATATGCTCAGGGATACCAAATCTTGCAATCCATCCTGAGAGTGAGGTAAATGTATATGAGGCGGACGTTGCAGTTTCCATGGAAATGTCTTCAGGCCAATGAGTGGAGCGGTCAATGACGGTAAACAGGTAATGATGTTCTTGTGATATGGGTTGGGGGCCTACAACGTAGACGTGAATGTGGGCGAAATGACGCTGAAGTTGAGGAACGGTGCCCACACCTGAATCCGTGTGTCGATGTACTTTGGAAGTTTGGCAAGAAGTACAGGCACGGACCCAATCCTTAGCATCCTTAGAACTGCTGTGCCAGATAAATTTCGTCTTCAGCAGCTGTGCAGTATAATGGCACGAGGGATGTGAAAGACTGTGAATAAACTCAAACACCTCTCGGCGCATGGGAGCAGGAATCCAAGGTCGCGGTCTAACAATAATGACGTCACAGAGGAAGATTGTGTTGGATTCGTCGAGGGGGATGTCTTCCCAGTGAGGGTGTGTAGGATGTCCTACATGCCTGAACCTCTGGATCATGTCGTTGGGCTTCAGCCAAGGCATTGTAATCCATCCCAGTTGAAAAGCTGCCAACATGTTTCTTGACAGGGCATCGGCAACGGGATTCCTTTTCCCAAGGAGGTTTTGAAGGGTGCAATGGTATTCAGCCATGGAGGAGAGATGTCGGCGTTGACGGGCAGACCAAGCATCAGACTATCGAGTGAAGGCGTGCTCCAGAGGCGTATGGTCTGTGTGAATGATGAAGGGCGTACCTTCTAAGAAATGGCGAAAGTGACCGAGAGCCAAGTGCACCACCAGCAATTTGCGATCAAAGGTAAAATAACCCGATTCTGCCTTGGACAGTTTTCTGCTGAAGAAGGCCAATGGGTGGGGCGAGTCGTTGACCAACTGTTCGAGTACTGCACCAATAGTGATGTCGCTGGCATCGGTGGAGAAAAGGAGAGGGGCATGTGGGATGGGAAAAGTGAGAGCAGCAGTGGTTGATAGTGCATTCTTTGCATGGCAAAAGGCCACTTCTTCAAGGGGATGGCATCAGGTCTTTTGGCTTGCCCTTGAGGGAAGCGTATAGGGGAGCAGGAGGGGTGGCAATGGCTGGCAGAAAACAGTGATGATATTTGATCATGCCCAAGAATTCCTGGGCATGGGAAAGTTCTGAACGGCAGCTACCTTCTCAGGGAAGGGATGGACTCCTTCAGGAGTGATGTGGTGCCATAAGAACGACACTTCATTGGCGCCAAATTACACTTTCCGTACCAGACTACAAGGCCGTTTTGTTGCAGGCTGTTGAGCCCGATGCGCAGTTGACGTAAATGTTCCTCTTTTGAGGAAGAGAACACAAGTATGCTGTCCACATAACATACACAGAAGGGGAGGTCCCCTAAGATGCCATCCATAAGACGTTGAAAAGTGGCCCCAGCATTACAATGGCCAAAACAGGAGTAATTGAAGGTGTATTGGGGATGTCTTCTGGGTTCCTAGGCACCTGATAATATCCTTTCAGGAGGTTGAGCGTGGAGAAAACCTTCGCTTTGTGCAGGGGTCACGTCGGCAATGTTTGGGAGGGCGTAGTGATCCGGTTCTGTTTGCATGTTCAGGCGCATGTAATCCCCGCACGGACGGAGGGAGCCATCTTTCTTCGGAACGATGTGTAAGGGTGACGACCATGGTCTAGAGGCGTTTTGTCAAAGGCCCCTTTCCTAGATTTTACCGAACGTCTGTTTGGTGGCTACCAATCGATCCGGTGCCAGACGTCTGAATTTTGCGAAGACTGGGGGTTCCGTCGTCTTGATATGGTGATAAATACCGTGCTTGGCAGGACCCATGGGCATTTAGCATGGTTCTGGATGGAAAACTTCTGGGTACGACGTGAGGAGGTGGGCGTAGGCACTAGTGAGTGTGCTGATGTGGAGAGCGAGGTTGGAGAGGGCGGGTTTAAAAAGTGTCGAGAAGTACGAGTCTGCGTTGACCAATTGTCGGTGGGCGACATTGAAATGAGAGAGGAAATTTGCACCAAGGATTGGCGATGTTACGTCAGCAGCGAGAAACTTCCTATTAAATGTACCATTTCCAAACAATAATGTGAGGTTCTCGTAACCGTAGGTGGGTATCGCAGATCCGTTGTCAGCTACCAAGCGGACGTCGGCAGACTTAGACAGACTACGTCGTGTCATGAAGAGTTCCCTTATCAAAAATTGCATGCCCGTTTCAGCATCATGTAAAAAGAAAAGATTAGAAACACGGGAGGCCACCGCCATGAGCGATGGCCTACTTATACATTTTTTGGCCACTGAAAATCCTCGGCACATCTCTTCGCGGCTGCTCCGAATCTGCAGTGGTAGTAGCAAAACTGCGGCCGATGGGCGGCAGTGAGTGGCTGTAGAAGTTGTTGGTTGTGGCGCGAGCGAGTGGTGGGTGATGGGTGGCTTTGTCGCTGCTCTGTAACGTCACGGGGTAGGCGTGTATCTCCTACGGCATTCACGTCAGCTTCGGTAGACGTTGAATAGGCGTCTTCTTCGTCAGGAGTGGAGGCGTTGATGGAGGTCTTAAAGGTCATGAAGTGGCTGTCCATAAGGGAGTTGGATTTGGTCATCAAGTCCTTTATGGGTAAACTATGGACATCGGGTATGGCAGCGCATACAGGTTTGGGTAAACGGTGTACCCAAAGGGCATGAAGTAGATTCACCTCACAAGGAGAGCCGTCTGTGGTGGTTGCAGGCGAGCCCTACTGGTCATCTCCCTTAGGGCGAGCAAAGCCCTTTGGTCCCCCAACGGTTGTTGAGAGAGCTGAAAAATCGTTGCCATACAGTTGGCTGGCGACGGCGAGTACTGCTGCAGAAGGTATGTTTTGAGGGCGTCATACGCTATTGGGGTGTGTCCTTGTTCACAAAGCCAGTCGGACATTTCTGGGAAGGTGTCCCCGGGTATCTCTGCTAGAACATAATCTGCTTTGGTGGTTGAGCGAGTCACGCCCTTGATGCGAAACTGGACTTCTGCGCGCTGAAACCAAGCAAATACTCGTCCGCTGGTAAACGACATATGTTTCAATGGGGCAGCGTCAACTTCCGTTGAGTCCGCCATAGTACCAATGACAGGGGCGGGTGGGGGAGGGGTGTTGGAAGGCAGGAGGAGCGAGTCAACTTCCGGGGTTACCAATGTGACGGGCCGAGAGAGGCTGTGATTAAGAAGGCAGGATGAAAGCAACTGAGTAACTTTATTATAGAACACCAGCTTATATATACGTCAAGTCCAGGCAAGAAGGACAAAAAACATAACAGGAAATTTCGTGTTCAACCAACAACCGTTTCTGTTAACAGTTACCATTAAGAAAAACAGACATGTTTATTCAGGTCTCTGTTAGTGCGAGGGGAGAGTGAAGATACAAAGCATAATATATACAAAAAAAAAAAAGAAATGTCGTTACTATGTACGATCGTGTGACACACGGTTGGTACACCAGCCAGAGCCGTGAGTTTAAGCTGTTTACTGAGAAGGCCACTGTTGTGGTTGGGCACCATAGTGGGGGTTTGGGCTTGCTCAGCTGACGTTCTGGTAAGCATCTATTCTGATGACACCGGAATTGAAACCAGACACCTTTACCTTTGAGAGGTTACATTTTTAATGCTAATGTAACAGTTATATATCTAGTCTGACTGATGGAAGGTAATCTCAGAATCTTTTTTTCTTTTTTTTTTACTTTTCTTGTAACGATTCCTTAAAACAAAAACAAAAAAAATCGCCCTTATTCCCGTTCACGCGATGCTATACCTGTATAAATATCTCTAGACCATCGAATTTAACCCCTTACTCATCGACTATTTTAGCTAAATTAATTCCTTTTTTTACAATGCTTTTCGTTCTACATTAATGAGTAACCTACTTATAGTTTTGAGATAAGGAAAAATACACTGGGACTATTTTATTATATCAACATAATAGTTTTAGTTTATTACTAAAATCTGATTATTTATATAACTGACGTCTTTTCTTTATTTTGTTTGTTACGATTATAACTTTGTCGTGGATGTAAAATGTAAATAGTAAAAGAGTTAAATAAAGACTTATTCGCTAAAATTCTTTTTTCCAAGATTTAAAATTCTAAAATCAGGGGATAAAAAAAGGTTTTAGCCATTTGTAGCATTTACGTAGACATCTTGATATCTTGAAAATCGATTGTATGAAACTGAGAAAGTTAGCCTCCATTAAAAGGCAAAACAAATTCTGTTTTTTTTTTTTTTTTTCACTTATGATCAAAATGTTTATGGATGGTAATTTTCCGCTTTCCCAATTCTGTTTTGAATTAATGTTTAGATTCTCTGGCAAAAGCGTAGGTAAGAAAACACTGAGATTTCCAAATTTTTCGTCCCGAAACATACAAACATCATCCGCATATCTTAGCTATGGTATATTTGGATGTTTAATAGATGAAATCATTGCTTTTTCGATTTTTTTTTTTTTTGGTGAAAGTTGGGGAGGGGTAGATGGAGATGGTTTGGGTATGCTCTTCGCACTCCTCAAAAGAAGTTAGTTCACCTAGCTTTCAACTGGGTTCGACAATGCACTAGCAGAGTTGGAGTACCAAGGCGTACATGGCTGAGGACAGTAAAGCGTGAAGTGAAGATGATGGATGGAGAAGTATCGGTTTAAACGCTCAAGATAGAGACGACTTGGCAAATCTAACCGAGGCCATTTGCGTCAATAGACGTAGGAAGACATGATGATGATGATAATGAACATTGGTTCAGAAATGACTGAGGATACTTCTGTACAACCAACCATTTAATCAAGAAAGTTATCATTTAAAGAAAAATGCTGTAAGTTGATCATCTTTATATGGTTTTAATGTTTTAATTAGATAAGAAAACTTATTATCAAACTGGGTGTTGGTAGACAATTATTCCTTGTCTTGGGTGAACATTTTGAGATTGTTTAATGGGCTATTGAAGATACTGTAAATTTTTTTTTTTTTTTTTTTTTTTTTATTTTTATTTTTTTTTTTTTTAAGAATCCTCAAAATATTTTGATAGTGTTTAAAAAAATTCCTAGAAAAGTAGATCCCAGTCCAAATTGATTCCAATTACTTAATATGAAAAAATATTGATATTATTCTTTAATTATTTCTTCTTTATAGCTCAAAAGGTGATTAAATCTCTGTAAAAAGTGGAGCTTTTTACGTGATATTTAAAAAAAAGAGCTTCCGAGTATTAATACACTAGATCACGAGGAAAGCGGATATTATATCATAAGTACCTTATCACTTAAAAGTAAAATCAACATATGGATCATGAATGAACTGGGTATCTGGTCGGTAAATAACTGAAGTTATCACGCGAGTATTTACAGCTAATTAATAACCCTCTATCTGAGAACGTAAATAGATTTTCAATTATTTTTATCTTTATCGATAACTATGCACCTTTAAGTGCTCACAGTGAATTGTAGTAAAAAATTCCAATAAAAAAGTGGAAAAGCTACTTCGAATATCATTTTCGAGGCAGGAAAAAATATTTAAAACATTTAAAAGGATCTACAATAATTTTGTCTTTTTATTTTTCATTAACGACGAATGGTAAAATGAATTTTATCTTCATGAAATGTTAGTATTGGGCTTCAAATT
>NC_090731.1:65624097-65629097 GCF_036898095.1 Palaemon carinicauda | reverse complement strand
CATGGAATTATTGAAATGTGGAGGGGGCACAAGGTTTATAATTCAATACTGTGTGTTTTATAAGAAATAGAGTACCCGAAACAAAATGATGATGAGGTTTGGGACTTTGAATGTGAGTATATGTAGTGCAATAAGAAGAATGTCTACGATATGTTTTTTTTTTCTGAAGGAAGGAAACATGACATGTTATCAGTAAGTCAAAAAATAATGGAAAAGTATATTGTCTGTAAAAATGGGAAGGATAAAGAATCACTGCATATATGATAACTGAAAGGGCGAACGGCACATAAGGTATAAATCTTGTACTCAAATGTATAAGGAAGTATCAGAGAACATGTAAAAAGAGCATAAATGTCTTTGTTTGTGGACTGCACACGTAAGACTAAGTGTGGCAGAAATAAAATTCATGATCGTGAGTCTATGTGGTCCAGGAATTGACAATAATGAGATTGAAAGGTATCTTTTTAAGTCTCAATCTATGCAGACAAAAAAGTGACTGGTAAGTATATAATTATCATTATTATAATCTAGGCTATAACCCTAGTTTTAAAAGAAAGATGCTATAAGCCCAAGGGCTCCAACATGGAAATATAGCACAGTGAGGAAATGAAATAAAGAAACTGAAAGAGAAGAATAAACAATGAAAATAAAACATTTCGAGAACAGCAAGAATATTAAATTAGATTCTTCACATATCAACTGAGTAATTACTGAGTGAGTCTGTGTATGTGTACATTTGGGAAATTAAAAAGTCCAAGGAAAAGAGTTTGGTAGAATTTTTGTTAAGAGAGACTGTGAAATAGCTATTAAGCTGATGGAGGAAGTAATTGATAGCTGCAGTTTATAAGAATCTGATTGACTGAAAGTACATGCAATAATCATTTAGGTGTATTCAAGTTAGAAATGAATTTGGGAAACGTGGCAGTAAATGTAATTATGAGAAGGGAGTTGAATAATAATAACAAATATCATGGAAATGGATAAACTAAAAGTTAAAGAAAACTTGAAAGCATTGGAAGTAATTTTTTTTTCATTCCATGATAGAGTAGATACCTTTTTAGGCATAAAAAGGTAGAAAGAGGGATTAAAACCATTGAATGGCCAAGTGAGGAGTTGAAAGATTCAGTGGTTGAATGATAAGAATCCTTTTTATGCAATAGAAAAGTAGGAGAGAAAAATAAGTGCTGGCATAAGAGATGATGAATAGGGTAGAGAAAAAGAAAGTGAGAGACGAAAATATTGCGAATAACAAAAACAGGGGGAAAAGATGAATAGTTTTAAAAGAGAATAAGTAGTTTCACAGGAAAATGGATGCAGAGGAGCCGTTAGGTGATAACTGAGAGGTGAGGTGAATGCAACTAAACATTATTATACAGACATCGAGTTTATATACAAAAACTTGCGAGCATGAACGTCACAATAACTCTAACAACATAAAACATGAGCTAGCATTCTAACACAGTTTGGTTTAATAACAGCTCAAGGAAGAGAGAGTGATAAGATTAGAAAGAAAAACTTTTACACAGTATGAGCGTGTATGAAACACGTGCGGCACACAAGATAGTTTTCTCAAGAATGGGGAGAGGTAAAACTATTTGGGTGTATAAAAATTATGGTGATAGTGCGGACTACAGGAATTTTTATGAGTATGAATGAAAAAAAAAAAAAAGTAGACATAAGTGGACTCTATTAAGATGAGGATGTGATAGTCACTTATTTACTGTATAATGAAAAAAAATTGTTTCTGCAGTTTGAAAGTATTGGTGGAAGATATTCACCAATAATAAGCTTTGCTTAAATCAAAGAATGGCAAAACTGACAGTCTATAGATTGTATTTTAGAAACTATTAGCTGAGAAAAGTTAAAAGTTCCTTAAGTATATTTTAAATGGAGTTTATCTTAGGATTTATAGACAACATATAAAATGGTTTGATTTGAAACTGGAATCTACCACAAAAAAGTACTTTGGCCTCGTTACTTCAACATTTTTATAAATGTGCAAGATCTTAACGACCTGGAAATTTTTCTCATCTTGAATTGAATTCAAAGTGTCAATACTGATAGCTAAACAACAATATTATTCAGCATTTTGGGAAAACTTTGAACTAAATAAATTCTGAAGAGAAACCACGCACTTCATGTCAATCGGTTTCCTGAAGGCTGTCATCATTACATGATTAAAGATTGAAACCAGGAAACTGAAGGCAGAAGTGCTATTAGTTATCAGAGTACATATATGGCACTTTATTGCCGAGAAGTGTCTGGTTTAAGGTTATGAATTTCTTTAATTTGTAAATCTTTAATTCTTAGTCAAATGACAATAGAAATTTCATTCATGTAGGATGCAAGAAAAAGAGAATAATTGCCTTTCTGCCGCATGGAATTATTGAAATGTGGAGGGGGCGCCAAGATTATAGTTCAATAATCTGTATTTTATAAGAAATAGAATATCAGAAACAAAAAAATAATGATGAGCTTTGGGACTTTGAATGTAAGTAGATGTAGTGCAATAAGAAGAATGTTTACGATAGCTTATTTTTTTGAAGTGAGGAAACATGACATGTTATCAGTAAGTCAAAAAATAGTGAAAAAGTTTATTGTCTATAAAAATGGAAAGGATAAAGAATCACTGTGTATATGATAACTGGAAGGGCGAACGGCACATAAGGTATAATTCTTGTACTCTAATGTATAAGGAAGCATCAGAAATCATGTAAAAAGAGTATAAATGCTTTTGTTTGTAGATTGCATAAGTAAGACTAAGTTTGGCAAAAATAAAAGTTCATGATTATGAGTGTATGTGGTCCAGGAATTGACAATAATGAGATTGAAATATATCTTTTTAAATCTCGATCTGTGAAGATAAAAAAGGGGCATTGCTGGTAAGTATATAATTATTATTATTATAATCTAGGCTATATCCATAGTTTGAAAACAAGAGGCTATAAGCACAAGGGCTCCAATAAGGAAACATGGCACAGTGAGGAAATGAAACAATGAAATAAAGAAACTAAAAGAGAAGAATACACAATGAAAATAAAATATTTCGAGAACAGTAAGAACCTTAAATTAGATCCTTCACATATCAACTGAGTGAGTACTGAGTGAGTCTGTGTATGTGTACATTTAGGAAATAAAAAATTCCTATGAAAAGAGTTTGGTAGAATTTTTGTTAATGAGAGATTATGAAATAGCTATTAAGCTGATGGAGGAAGTAATTGATAGATGAAGTTTATAAGAATCTGGGTGACCGGAAGTACATGCAATAATCATTTAGGTGTATTCAAGTTAGAAAGGAATTTGGGAAACGTGGCAGTAAATGTAATTATGAGAAGGGAGTTGAATAATAAAAACAAATATCATGGAAATGGATAAACTAAAAGTTAAAGAAAACGTCAAAGCATTGGAAGTAATTTTTTATATTTTATGATAGAGTAGATACCTTTTCAGGCATAACAAGGTAAAAAGAGGGATTAAAACTATTGAATGGCCAAGTGAGTTGAAAGATTCAGGGGTTGAATGATAAGAATCCTTTTTATGCAATAGAAAAATAGGAGAGAAAAATAAGTGCTGGCATAAGAGATGATGAATCGGGTAGAGAAAAAGAAAGTGAGAGACGAAAATATTGGCAATAACAAAAACAAGGGGGAAAGATGAATAGTTTTAAAAGAGAATAAGTAGTTTCACAGAAAAATAGATGGAGAGGAGCCGTTAGGTGATAACTGAGAGGTGAGGTGAATGCAACTAAACATTATTATACAGACATCGAGTTTATATACAAAAACTTGCTAGCATGAACGTCACAATAACTCTAACAACATAAAACATGAGCTAGCATTCTAACACAGTTTGGTTTATTAACAGCTCAAGGAAGAGAGAGTGATAAGATTAGAAAGAAAAACTCTTACACTGTATGAGCGTGTATGAAACACGTGCGGTACACAAGATAGTTTTCTCAAGAATGGGGAGAGGTAAAACTATTTGGGTGTATAAAAATTATGGTGATAATGCGGACTACAGGAATTTTCATGATTATGAGTAAAAAAAAATAGACATAACTGGACTGTATAAAGAGGAGTATGTGATGGTCACTTATTTACTGTATAATGAAAGAATTGTTTCAGCAGTTTGAAAGTAATGGTGGAAGATATTCACCAATAATAAGCTTTGCATAAATTAAACAATGGTAAAACTGAGTGTCTATAGAATGTATTTTAAAAACTATTAGCTGAGAAAAGTTAGAAGTTCCTTAGGTTTATTTTAAATGGAGTTTATGTTGCGTTTTATAGACAGCATATAAAAGGGTTTGATTTGAAACTGGAATCTACCACAAAAAAAGTACTTTGGCCTCGTTACTTGAACATTTTTATAAATGTGCAAGATCTTAACGACCTGGAAATTTTTCTCATCTTGAATTGAATTCAAAGTGTCAATACTGATAGCTAAACAACGGAATTATTCATCATTTTGGGAAAGCTTTGAACTAAATAAATTCTGAACAGAAACTTTTGGCTAAATATTGACCTCGTCTTGTTGCTATTATTTCATGAAAAGTTTTGAGTTATCATTATCGGGTTCATTCACCTATAAGATCACTAGTTTCAAATTGAATTGCATCAACACCAATAATTAAGAATACTCTGATTATTCATTTATTTTAAATTTATTAAAATATGGTATTTTCAGCATCATCATCATCATGATTTCTCCAGTCGTCTCTATCTTGAACTTCAAAATCAATACTTTTTCCCTTCATCATCTCCAACTTCACGCTTCACTCTCCTCTGGCCATTTAGGCCTGGGTCTTCCAACTCATTTAGTGCCTTGTGGAGCCCAGTTAAAAGTTTGGTGAAGTAATCTCTCTTGGGGAGTGCGAAGAGCTTTTCCAAACAATCTCCATCCACCCCTCACTATGATCTCATTCACATGTGGCACTCGAGTAATCTCTCTTAAATGTATTAACATCATCTCCCCTACACCTACTGACGCAAAGGGTTTCA
>NC_090731.1:65614097-65616597 GCF_036898095.1 Palaemon carinicauda | reverse complement strand
CTCTCTCTCTCTCTCTCTCTCTCTCTCTCTCTCTCTGATGATAGAAGGAAAGAAAAAATAACAAGGGAAAATGGAACAATATATTCATACTTTAATTCAGATACAAATTCTATCAACGTCATTCCAACTATATTGAGAAATAAATAAAACTTCAAGTTGAATATTTATCACCAAGTTTGAATGTCACAGCCACAAATGTTATTCCTCTCTATATTTCTTACTTTTCAACATTCTGATACTCTGTCAAAAGCACTTAGAGCTGAAAGTGAACAACGCGGAATAATTGCATATATACATGTTTTATATATATTTTACTCTTTTTCGCTATATGCTCCACTGAAGCAGAAAACCAGTAAAATTGGGTTTAATTTACTTCCAGCCATCCGAAAAAATCGGAAAAATAAAGAGGTCACTGCTGATATTTTTCATAACTTATAAAACTGTAGTTTCAATTTTATATCATCCAGATAGGAGGGACAAAAGGGTTTGTTTGACACTTATGATTCGTTCTATGAAACATGGTTTTATGACTAAGTCAGAATCACTATTCATTATTTCTCCACTTTCTTTTGTTTACATTGGAATAAAAGGGTATATTAAGAATTTATATGAGCCTTTAGGATTTGATGTACAGTATAACTAGGAATCTATATAGGTTTCAGTATAATTTCATATAGAATGATTCAAAATAGTTAATCAATTGACTTACTGATTGTGAATATATGTGTGTATATAGGGGGGAGAGAGAGAGAGAGAGAGAGAGAGAGAGAGAGAGAGAGAGAGAGAGAGAGAGAGAGAGAGAGAGAGATTTTAAGGATCAAATCATAGAGAAATATGGGGTAACAAGAGAATTAATATTAAACCTTCACCTATTTCAAGAATGATCAAATAAATAAACAGATGATGTAAGTGAAACATTTTTATTTTGACCACCATCAAAAATCATTAGTTATTACCTTATCAAAAAGCCTTCTTTAATTTTACTTAAAAAAACAATTTTTTTTATTACTTCAGATTGAGGTTAGTCCGAAAATACACTATTAAATAAGCAGAATCATTAGCAACAAACTAATGGAGATTTACTATCCCCTGTGGCCTATTAAATTCGGCCTATATCATGAAAGGACGAACGATTACGGTGAATTTACATAACTACAAATCTGATTTTTAGATGATTATGAATCAAGTCACTTCAGGACATTAAGATGCCGCTATAAACCGATGAGTGATCCATTTTAAAAAGAATATTCATATGCTGTTTACAAAGCAAAGATTTTCAAAACATTGCTGAAGTCCACCTTGTACCTGAAGAAGGAATATGGTTGATACCACAAAACGTAGAAGATAATGAATCCAAATGGTTTCACATGCTGTTCATAAGCCAAAGGGTTTGAGAACCCTGTTTACGTCTATCTTGTATCTATTAGAAAAAGCAGTCGCTAGATTTCCCTCAAGGTAAATTGAAAAAAATTAGATGAAGTTACTGCCCATGCAAAAATAATTTAAGCGATAACAAACATATACCCATTCATAACAATATACTGTAAATACACACACGCACACGCATATATATATATATATATATATATATATATATATATATATATAT
Source organism: Palaemon carinicauda (assembly GCF_036898095.1). Taxonomy (NCBI): domain Eukaryota; kingdom Metazoa; phylum Arthropoda; class Malacostraca; order Decapoda; family Palaemonidae; genus Palaemon; species Palaemon carinicauda. Next base: position 65,614,988 of record NC_090731.1, on the reverse strand, counting down.
ATATATATATATATATATATATATATATATATATACATATATATATATACATATATATATACATATATATATATATATATATATATATATATATATATGTGTGTGTGTGTGTGTGTGTGTGTATGTGTATGTATATATATGTGTGTGCATATATATATATATATATATATATATATATATATATATATATATATATATATATATATATATATACATATATATATATATATATATATATATATATATATATATATATATATATATATATATATATATGTATGTATGTGTATGTATATATGTGTGTGTGTGCATATATATATATATATATATATATATATATATATATATATATATATATATATATATATATATATATATATATATATATATAAACGGGATTACTTAAGATGAATTATAATAATTCGTGTTACTCCGCTACGCCGTGTATACCATTAATCCAAAATGAAAATAATTGCAAGATAAAACATTGTTCATCCACAGAGGTTTTTCCTAATAGAGATACGAGGCTCCTTACACCTGGGCATTGGACTACCTCGTTGAAAGAGTTATATTGTAGCAGAGGGACAATAAGAGCAAGGGGGAGAGACCGAAGTTAATATGAGCAGATAATGGATTGCGGAAGGGCATGGGATGTTTTGGGAGGGGAGACAGGATTATTAAGTGGTTTTGTTTAGGTGATGGAGGAGATATACCTTCCATTACCCTTTATTTCCTACCACACTAAATAGATGCTCTGATATTAAATGGGATGGGTAAATGCATTATAATTGCAAAATGTTGAACTGAAAACATAACATAGGCAATTTTGAAATTTATTTGACAAAATTAGTTTTTTTGTTGGCATTTAAAGACTTTCTTATTACTGAATGA
>NC_090731.1:65596597-65604097 GCF_036898095.1 Palaemon carinicauda | reverse complement strand
AGCCAGGAAATAGTCATTTAGATGTAAAACAATATACGCATAGCAAGAAATTATGTTTACAGTGGATATTCTTGATACTGCTGTTGTTGTCGTGTATATATATATATATATATATATATATATATATATATATATATATATATATATATATATATATATACATATATATATATATATATATATATATATATATATATATATATATATATATATGTATATATATATATATATTTATATATATATATATATATATATATATATATATATATATATATATATATATATATATATATACGCACACACACACACACACACACACACACACACATATATATATATATATATATATATATATATATATATATATATATATATATATATACATATATATACATATATATATATATATATATATATATATATATATATATATATATATATACATATATATATATATATATATATATATATATATATATATATATATATATATATATATATATTTCCGTTTGGCAATTCATATAAACTGATCATTTGTCAGACTTTTCATCTTTTAAAGAGTATATTAGTTACTTTAAGAAAAGCAAGAGGCAGGGAAAAAACCCATTGAGGAAAGGAAAAAAGAGAAAAGAAAATATTTTAAGAACAGCAACAACGCCAAAATGAATAAATATTTCCTATATAAACTATAGAATATGTACAATATGCATATTTCTTTCAAGTTGCATGTAATGCACTAAGAATTATTTTATACTGGTACTGGGCATTCCCAAACGTCTGTTAGTGTTTCATAACCTGGAATGGTGATATGAGAATGTACAGGTCTCGTCCATAAGAGGGAACGTGGCAGAAAAAAAGTGTACATTAGATTAGGTGCTGGGGGAGGACACTGCCACACACGATAGCATACTTTCACGTTTTTGGACTATTGACCTCTTGTAGGCCTGTGGTGCGCTAGTTGGTAACGCCCCGACCATAATCAATTCTTTTTAATAAGGCAGATTTGCACCGGCTCGCAGGGGTGCCCTTTTCGGTCGGAAAAATTTCCTGATCACTGATTGGTTGGACAAGATAATTCTAACCAATCCGATAACAGCAAACTTTTCCGAGCTAAAAGGGCACCGCTGCGAGTCAGTGCAAATGCATCTCATTAAAAAAAATCACTATAGTGATTGCCAAACTAGTTAGTTCCTTAACTGGTTGCAACCTCACCATTGTACTGCAATTGTTTCGCACACATTTGTATATTGTAACGGTATTTTCCTTATATAATTCATCTCGCTCTACACATATCTTGTAACAGAACTCATTTAAGCCTGTCTATTCTTTAATTGGTCCGTTTGAATTTTTGTGACCTTCTTTCACTGGAACTGTTGTTATAAAAGCTGATTGTCTGTTAAAATGAAGTTAGTTACATTCACCTCGTTTCTCAGTTATAACCTAAATACCAGCTCCGTATACCATCCTTATGAGCTAAGGATTGGGGTTTGGTGAAGCCTATAGGTATATCTGCTGTGTCATCAGCAACCATTGCCTGGCCCTCCCTCGTCCTTGCTTGGATGGAGAGGGGGCTTAGGCACTGATCATACGTATATATGATCAGTCTTTAGGTCATTGTCCTGCCTGATAGGTCAATGTCACTACCCCTTCGCTCTGCGACCTTAAAGATTAGCAATAATGTGTCGGATTAACAATGCAACCCATTTATATGTATGAGAGAGAGAGAGAGAGAGAGAGAGAGAGAGAGAGAGAGAGAGAGAGAGAGAGAGAGAGAGAGAGAGATAAATCTAATAGAAATCTAAATTTATATGAATTACAGACAAATGAAACTTTAGAAAATCTAAATAAAGCCATTTAATAAAGTTATTTCAAAAGGTTTATAATTTAATTGATTATACAACAAATATGGTATTTATGCAGAGGCTTGATGCAAGCATAAAAATATATTTTCCAGAATTTCAAATGGGTATTGACCGCTTCTTTTTCATAACTCCAACTAATTAATGATGTGCATTAAGGATAAAATTACTTTATATTTATGCATATTTTTCATTATATTCAAACATCATGTATATTCCCAAAGAAACGGAAAATATATACCGAAGAGATAAAATACTGACTGGGAGCTCTGACATATTATAAGGAATATTTTTTTTTTTTTTTTTTTTTTTTTTTGCTAAAGCAATAAAGAAAATGGCTGGCAGTACTACTAACAGCAAATTTATACTTTACAGGTAATCAATTGAACTTTCTTAATCTTATGGGACAACAAACGAGTGAGAACCACTCCATACATTACTGAAAAGCTATTTAAATTTAATCAATAGTTTCTTGTTAATAAGGTACATATTTGAAGCCAACAAGGATCTTTAATGACCTATGAGTATATTATTGAATAGGAATCGCTTGTTTTGAAATATAGATTATCGATATGTAATATATTAACAATAAGGAAAACTATGATTAGGGAATAATGTTGATACTCTTTTCAATTATTATTATTATTATTATTATTATTATTATTATTATTATTATTATTATTATTATTATTATTATTATTATTATTATTACTTGCTAAACTACAACCATAGTTGGAAAAGCATGATGCTAAAATCCCAAGGGCCTTGTAGCTTAGCTTGTAATAATAATAATAATAATAATAATAATAATAATAATAATAATAATAATAATAATAATAATAATAATAATAATAATAATAATAATAATAATAATAAGGATATTTTTTTATTGATCGTCACTATGATTTGCTTCACAGCAGCAATGTAGGGCAAGATTACTAATAGGACATCCTTATTCATTGGATGCAAATATTTTCCTAAATTATATATGAAAAACAAAAGCGTTCGTTTACTAAAACACTACGAAATGTTAATCAATAAAGGACTGTCCTTTTCCTACTCCAAAAGATTATCCTACTGATACAAATCTCTACAAGAGACTTATCATCTTTACCAACATCAAGCACAACTTTTATTACAGCTTCCATATAAACAAACACGAGGAACTTCAGGTATCCCATCTACCATCATAAAAGAAAAACAGAAAGGAAATTTAGATATTTCATCCTAAATATTATAAAAATCTTTCTTGGTTGACCAACTTGGTAAAACTTTATTTTTCCATAAATTCTAAATTGTTGTGATGATCAGTTGTTCACAGAATTTTAAGGTGAAAGTTTTCCCTGAGCAAACAGAATTGACATTTTTTTTTTTCAGTATCCAGATTCCAGATAAAATATTTTATTTGCTTTTATTATCATTTGTTATTTGTTAGATCCTTTATCTCCAGCTTCATGTTTATATTTTTTTTTTTTTTTTTTGGGGGGGGGCTCATAATATTTTAATAAATTTCTACTAACATATTCTACCGTAGTTAATTATTCAGAAAACTTTATGAATAAAGGAATAAATATATTCTGTAAATCTTATAGGAAGTTAAAAACTCAATGAATGGCATATTCTGTCTTACATCACGTGAATTTTTTCATAAGTAAAACTCCTCTAAAATAAAAACTAAACACAATCATCGATATATAATTAACTGCATTGTAGAATAAGTTAATTAAAAATCCATTGAAAATTAAGTAATGTCATCTACAGTATCCCATTAGGAAAAATTAATTTATCTCATATCGTTATTATACATGAAGCAATATGCATAACAGTTAACTAAGCAAAAAAAAGTGTATGATGGGAAGGACTTTGAGGGGGTGTCATTATACATATATATATATATATATATATATATATATATATATATATATATATATATATATATATATATATATATTATATATATATATATATATATATATATATATATATTATATATATATATATATATATATAAATGTGTGTGTGATGATAAGAAGGGGAATTATTATTATTATTATTATTATTATTATTATTATTATTATTATTATTATTATTATTATTATTATTATTATTATTATTACTCTTTTTATTATCATTATTGTGAATATTATTTTTACAAGCTAAGCTACAACCCTTGTAGGAAAAGGAGGATGCTATAAGCCCTAGGGCTTCAACAGGAAAAAAAAGCCCGAAGAGGAAAATAATAGGGATATAAATAAACCACAAGAGAAGTAATTAACAATTATAATAAAATATTTCAAGAACGGTAACAATATTAAAATAAATCTTTCATATATAAACTATGGAAGCTTTTGAAAAACATGAAAAGAGAAATAAGATAGAATACCATGCCTAGTGTATTCCTCAAGCTAGAGAACTCTACCACAAGACAGTGGAAGACCAGGGTACAGAAGATTTAACACAAAATGAATTATAGTATAGCTGACTGAGTATGAAAATATAGGTTAATATTATCAGGTTATATAAATAAACTCTACTTTATTAGATCAAATCAAGAAGTTTTCTTTAAGCAACCATTTTCATAACGTTTGAAATTCATTGTTGTGTTATTATTATTATTATTATTATTATTATTATTATTATTATTATTATTATTATCATTAGCTAAGCAACAACCTTAGTTGGAAAAGCAGGATGCTATAAACCCAGAGGCTCCAACAGGGAAAATAGCCCAGCAAGGAAAAGAAAAAAAGAAAAAGAAAATATCTTAAGACCAGTATCAACCTTAAAATAAATATTCCACATATAAACTATAAAAAAAAAAAAAAAACTATCAAAACAAGCGGAAGAGAAATAACATGGAATAGTGGGGCCGAGGGTACTCTCAAGCAAGGGATCTCTAACAAGAATTTGGTTATGGTTAATAGAGTCACTGAAGCTCTAACTGGAGCTACTCTTATTTCAACGCAAGTGGTAGAGGGTAAAGGGAATTCAATATTATTTCAACCAATGAAATTGCATTTTCTCCGCAAAGGAAGTGTGACCTAAGGTAGCAGTAGTCTGTTGGTATTTTTCTTATCTCTTTGATCATTATATCTCAGAAATAGTTATACTATTGATTTGTTACCTCCATCAACGAAGTTGGTAGGAGGTTACGTTTTCACCCCTGTTTGTTTGTTTGTCCCATAGTATAATTGCTTGTTTGTTTCTGAATAACTTTCTGGCGAGAATTTTACTCATAGAGTAGTTAAACTTTCAAGATCAAGAAAATGGCTACCGAGTTAACCCTAACCTTAACACAAATCTCGCACATGGTTGTAGCACAGACTTCAAATACGCCTACGGTCTAGATTGATTCTGGGAAAGGCAAGCTGGTTTCGAGAAATAAGCTGCCACAGCGGAGGTCTACATTCCAAGACTGATTATTCATACAATTTATTTGTACGATTGGCCATTTTACTTTAAATGCCCCGCCCCCTTTTTTTTAAATCACATGAAAATCAAATAAAATCAACAACTATTTTCTTATTTTCTTTTTTCTTTTTGACCTTACATATTTTCATATACGCCTTTTCAAGCCTTGAGTGGGATAGATTCTTCAATCTTCCACACAAAAGAAAGGGATACCAAAGCATTTTTAATAATCACTTCTGTATATTTATTCCAGCTATTTTGGAAATTTTCGTATTATTTAATGCATTTTGAGTGAAATTCTGTATTAGAAGTTTTTGTTATGTACTAAATATAAAAATCTTAGGGTTAATAACACCAAACAAAATTTGATTCATACATCTCATGGAAAGGGTAACTGTCTACAGTCAGTTAAATAAGTAAAATTTTCACACTACTTCTCTTCCACTATTAAAGGATGGATAATGTTTCCTAAAAACTTGTTAAATTTAAGACATTTTACGTTGTCTAAGAATTGATTATATATATAAAAAAAATCCATGTTCGAAAATGTTTCCAGGCAAATCTTTTTTTTTTTTTTCAAAAAAAATCCCCTTAATAAAATTAAAAGAACAGAAGTACTTAGCAAAAGTTAAGATAAGACAATGCTGGCATAATTTCTTAGTGCCTTAAAACAATGTGAAAATTAAGTAGGAATTATTGATTATATTGCATCAACAATAACCCTTAAAACAATAGCTCCCAGACAAAATGTTTAATGATTTTATTTTCACAAAATGTCTAGAAAATATTTCATTGCATAGATGAGTCGTTACAATGAACAGTAACTAGCGGGGTGTTTAGATTGTAGGACATAATAAACTTATAAAAGTGTTGAAATTTTTCCAAGGGAAAAACACATTTTATGATATTTTCCTACACTCGAAAAAAAAAAAAATTACATGTACGATTTTATTCTGGATTAAAATGCTTACTAAATTAAACAAACGCTGAAGAATAGATTATGATTCAGTACTTATTAAATTTCTATAAGAGGAAAAATTCATTTCTGATCGAATGAATCATTTTCTGCTGGAAGGAATCCTCCATAGTTGGAGCTTGAACTCTAAAATGAAAAGTTTTTATTTTAACGCTCATTAGACTTTCTGTAATTAATCTTAGTTACCAAAAATACACGAGATAAGTCTTAAGGTTAATGACGCCTCCTAGATTTGGTAAATGGAATTGATAATTCTTGACAATAAGACTGGGTTCCTCTTTCAAAGAGAGAGAGAGAGAGAGAGAGAGAGAGAGAGAGAGAGAGAGAGAGAGAGAGAGAGAGGAGAGAGAGAGAGAGAGAGAGAGAGAGAGACGGGGATATACATTGAAATTGTTGATATATATGCCATTTTATAACTGCAGAATTCTCGTTAGTAGAACTGGAGTCAAAGTGAAGAAGCTGTTCTGAAATTAGTTACGCTAAGCTTTATAAATGGGAAATAATTCCAGCCAGAATTGAACATCCTAACGTAAACGTACACAGGCGCGAGTGCAAAAGTACTAAGAGCCTATTTACTGTAGCATAGTACAACCCAGAACCAGGAATCTAAGCTGTTTTCGATGCCTGGGACTTTCAGCCACTTGTTAGACAAGAAGCATATAATTGTGAAAAAAAAAAAATTGGAGCTGATAAAAAGATGTGTGAAGCACAGATTCTTTTGCCCGATATTTTAATATTTTATTTGATATTTACATCCACATAACTAGAACCTGATAGAAAGATAGTTACTTCAAAGACTAAGAATAGAAGAAAATATTATATAGAGTCTCCAATTTATGCTAATGAGACATCTTCTAATGCTATTCTGCACAAAATTCAAATGTGGCTTATGAGATTTACTTGTTGCAGAATCAAAATATTAGTTCAGGTTTCTGAGCCTAACCATATTATTAATGAAGCCGCCAGAAGTTGGGAGAGTTCGAGGTGGAAAAAGATTCATCTGTTACACAAACAAATGAAGAAAATCTTGCCAATAAATTTAGTTATGATAACAGCCTAAATATACATAAAATTTACAATATGATTCATAACTTTGTTAAGAACATGAATTGAAACCCACAATGCTGCTTGTATGCGAGCTGATCATCATATAAAAAGTGTTCTCCAGACACACTTCATCTTGAGAAAATTCAGAGCAAGACTCAACGGTAATAAGATTTGTAATCTGAAAAGGATATTAACCAAAGTAAACAC
>NC_090731.1:65579527-65592027 GCF_036898095.1 Palaemon carinicauda | reverse complement strand
AATTAAAACAGTCTGGTATTGAAGTTCCTGACGATGTTATTGATTTTTTTGTTAATATATCGGTATATTTTCGAATACGATACCTTAATAATTTGATAAAGTATAGAAAACCTCAAGGACAACCATGCAGGGAGGCCCTAAGAAAAAAAATGAAAGTTGAAACTTAATAAAACATTTTCCAAAGGTAAAATGTTGTTTTATTTACATTGACTGTGTGATAAATTTACGTTCTTAGTGGGTCTCGCCAACACTAAGCCCCCTCAGATGACGTAGGTGGGCAGAAAAGGCTTAAATTCGGTACGCTGTCTGGCTGACCTGGTATATCTGGACCGTGGACCAAAGGAAGCTGAGTCATGGTCTATCAGTACGGACGTCTCAGACAAGGGTGGCGTTGGAGTCATCAAGGGCAACGTCTTTCCAAAATAGGGTTGTGCAGGATGTCCTACATGCTTGGTACTCTGGATTTTTTCGTTTGGCTTCTGTTAAGGCATTGTAATATGATCCTAGGTGAATGGCGGCCAGTGTATTTCTTGACAGGTATCAGTAGCAGGATTCATTTTCCCAGTGACATGTTGATGTGTACAGTTGTGTTCAGCCACGGTAGAGAGATGTCGGCGTTAACCGGAGTGAAGGTGTGCACCAGGGGCATGAGATCCCTGTTAATTACAAATGATTGATTGATCGATTCAAGAGAGATGCGGTGCCCTAGAAATGATACTTTGTTGGGGCCAAAGGTACACTTGTCGTACCGTACAACAAGGCAATTCTGTTGTAGGAGGTCAAGAATGTTACGTAGGTGACGGAGGTGTTCCTCTTTGGAGGAAGAGAACACAAGTAAGTCGTCCATGTAATTTACGCAGGAGAGGTCCCCTAAGATACCATCCAGGAGTCACTTAAAAGTTTCCCCAGCATTACGAAGGCCAAAACAGGAGTAATTGAATATTTATGTACTGAAGGGGATGGTGTTGGTGGTCATTGGGTTATCTTCTGGGTTCATGGGCACTTTATAATACCCCTTCAAGAGGTCAAGAGTGTAGAAAACATTTGTTTTGTGCAAGTAGGAGTTATGTCGGGGGTAGTGATCCGCTTCTGTCTGCATGTTCTGATGCTTGTAATCCCACAAGGGCACAAGGGGTTATCCTTCTTTAGTCTGATGTGTAAAAGTGATGACCATTGACTTGGGGTGAACGTTTGTTTACTGGCTGACAAATTATCTGGGGCGAGAGAGCCAATTCTAGCATAGAGCAGGGGCCCTGTTGTATTGACAGTGCGATACATACTGTGCTTTGCTGAAACCTTGGGCGTTTGGGAAAGATCAGGATGGAAGACTTCCAGGTATGACTAGAGGAGGTGGGTGTAGACCTCCGTTGCTGCGTTGATGCGAAGTGCAAGGTCATAGGGGGCGGGTTGAGGAGGTGTTAACAAGTAATGGTGTTTTGACTAAACGTCAATGCACTACATCCAACCAGGAGGGGTAAACGGGCAAGGAAATCCACACAATGTATTTGCAATGTTACATTAGCAACAAGGAATTTTCAATAGTATTGGGCACTTCCAAACGATAGTGTGAGTATCTCGTACCTATAAGTGGGGATATCAGATACATTGGCAGGTACCAGACAGACATCAGCAGTCTTAGAATAACTATGTCATGTCCTGGAGAGCAACTTTGGTAAAAGGGAACTGTCAGCATCAGTGTCTATCAAAAACTGCACACCTGTACCTGCATCATGTTAAAAGAAACGATTAGTGACAGGGGAGGACACTGCTACAAGCAATATCCTACATACGTTTTTTGGTCACTTGCAACTGCCGGCACATTTCCTTGTAGCAGCCCAAAATCTGAGGTGGTAGTAGCACAACTGTGGCCTATTGGTGTCAGTATGTAGCTGGAGAGGAGGCTGGTTGGGTCGTGAGCAAAGGGTGGCATATGTAGGCAGTAGCCAGCTTTGTCTCTGCTCCGGCATGCAAGCTGGCTTCAGTCAGTGTTGATTAGTTATCATCTTTGCCAGGGGTGGATGCACTGATGGAGGTCTTGAAGGTGGTGATGTGGCAGCTGAAAAGGCCATCCTTGGTCATCATGTGCTTTATGGCAAGGTATTGACGTCGAAGAAGGCAGTGCATACAAGTTCGGATAGGTGTTGTACCCAAAGGGCACGGATTAGGTTCACTTCCTGAGGAGAACCATCTGTAGCAGGTTGAAAGAAACTTGGGTATTATTTTGCTCTATTACAGGGCAATGTAACCTAGGAAAAAACTACTATTCCGCTCTCTTCGAAAATGACACTCGTTCCCATCGCAAATGAATAGTTTATATATATATATATATATATATATATATATATATATATATATATATATATATATATATATATATATATATATATATATATATATATCCTACGATAATGGGGGACCCCAGTGGGAACTCGGGGTGGGAAAACATATATTACCTTCTTGGATGTATAATAAAGGGAGGAAAAGACAAACAGTATAAGAAGATAAACCTTGGAGGCGCCGTTGCAAAGGCTATCTCATGAAAAAATACTGTAATACTGAGCTGCGGCAATATTAGCGTAACATGCTAACAATAGCAGTGTTTTTCGTTCATGTTTTTGTCATTGTACGGTGTGGCGGGATGTTGCAAAAACAACCCCCACACCCTTGAATCTTACTTCTGACAATTGTCTCCGCAACACAAACTTTCCCCTGACGTTATCTAAAACCAGACTCTTAGACAAAAGGACAAAATAAACAAAAACATAACCTTAATACTATATATTTCTTACAAACTATAATAAATCCAACCAAAATTAACAGCATCAAAAAACTTTACACTAAATATACTATAATACCATTCAAATAAACGCAAAAAAATCCTAACAAACTAAACTTACACAACACACCGACACCAAATATATATATATATATATATATATATATATATATATATATATATATATATATATATATATATATATATATATATATATATATATATATATATATATATATATATAAATTTCCTGTATAACTATTATGGGACACCAACACTGTCGCCACCCACAAGCCGGACTGTCTTTACGGCACACTCCCACTATCACCGCTTTGTGGTCAACAATCCACTGGGTGGCAATTTGCCACAACTGTCTCGGTGATTAGGATGGTACTTATACTCATCATCATCATCATCATCATCATTATCATCATCATCATCAATCGAAAGTAAATGGGCCGGTCATCAACAATCGTCAATCCAAAGAGCAGTCTTAATACAAAATCAATCACAGGCCAGGTCATCAACGGTTGAGCAATCGAATAGCACAGTCTAAATACAATCCTCTATTACAGGCCTGGTCAGCAACAATAAATCCAGTTTCAAAAAATAACTCTCCAAAGGAGGAATCACGGCCTGCCAAAATAAAAAAGAAAAACACTTATGAACACTCCTAACTAACTGAACTATCGCACTATAATCAAAGATAAATAATAAATTGTTCCTATCATTCACAATCACTACAAGCAAAGATAAACAAAACTGTACTTACTCAGAAAATCAAAAAAACACTTCCACGCTGGTCGAAAAATATATAAAATCCAGCGTTCACACAACTGCCTTAAGCTGCAGTCAAATAAAAAAAAGCATTCGCTCCGAAACATTCACCACTGTCGTAACCTAACTAAAAACATAAACAAACAATCTCATTTGTACCAACAGTCTTTTCCACTGCAAACAATCATTCTCTAAATACCACTTGTTCTTCGGCGCGCACCGCGGACACACAAACACACAAACACACATACACACACCACACACACTCTCGCGCGATCTAGCAAAACTAAAGCAAATGAAATTCTCTCTCTCTCTCTCTCTCTCTCTCTCTCTCTCTCTCTCTCTCTCTCTCTCTCTCTCTCTCTCTCTGTGGATTTAGCAAAAAACAAATATCAAAATAAAACAAAAATAAATCCTCCACATTCCTCCCCACTTACTCTGCCAAATCCTTCTCACACAACACTTACATTATTTTTTTCATTACCCAGTCGCAGTCGGGACCGGGACCTCTACTCCGAGTAACTGGGCCTCCATATACTCTGTCATTCACTTCTTCCTTATCACCATCATTCGCTACATTAACACTATTCCTATCTAAATCCCTATTATTTAATATATCATGTAAAATCATATCTACCTCGTTCTCATCTGGCCCTAAAATTACACTCATTTCTGTAAACAGTTCATCCATTTCATCAAAAACATTCTCAACTTTAGCAAAAGATTCATTCATACTACTAATCATTCTCCTATCTCTCACTCTCGCATTCGTCATCCTTTCTTTTACATCACCTAAGGAAAAGCCACACACACTATAGGTATCATTCATATTCAGCCATGATTCATCTGTATTAACACATTTATCTTCCATACACACTTGTACATTTACACCTTTGTCATACTTTTTCCTATTCTTACTTTTACTTATAAAATTTTCCCTTTTTTCATCCTTACTTAAAACTTTCAAACGCCTCTTTTTCCTATATTCAACTAACACTAATTGTTTATTTTTCAGCCCTAACTTCTCATGCATACTAGATTCATACTTGCTCATTTTCAACCAATTATTCATCCCATTCTCACAAACATTGATCCTATTCCTTCCACACACACAGGAGGACTCACCCAGCTGAACCCTCTTACACTCTAGTTTCCCAAACATCCTGGCTGACTTAATCCCTTCTTCCTACATACCCTAGCTACATGCCCATCTGCACCACATTCAGTACACTTACCCCGTGGCTCCTTGCACATTCTAGCATAATGACCATCCTTACCACAATTACCGCAAATCACATTTGTACGACTACTCCGACATCCACTCGCTATGTGCCCAGTCATACCACACCGATAACATTTTATCCCTTTCTCTTTCTTGCACTCACTAAGTCTATGCCCTACCTCACCACATCCAAAACAAGCACCTAGAGCCCATCTACATTCATTCTTCTTATGACCTTCCTTTCTACACCTATAACACTTTTCATTACGGACACGACTATCTGACATACCTCGATGCGCACTAACACTCCTATCCCTCCAAACCTGATTTCCTTGCCTAAACCCTTCATTTGTCCTTACAGGTATTCCCACATTACTCGCCCTAACACTCCTATCTACTACACTATCAGCTACCCTCATCGGTCCTTTCATAACAGCATCTCTAAAACTAACAAATTCTGGCACACTTTCCTCCATTCCAGTTCTTACAATCACAGATTTACTTTCTTTCATACATCTATCCAACTCGTAATCCTCAACTATCTCTAAAATATCATCCCATGTCAATCTTTTTTTCGCCCAACTCATTTTCTCCTTCCGTTTCAAATTAACAAACTCGGCAACATTTTCGGGTACAGTAGCCAAAAACCTCTTCATTAACTCCTTATTCTCATTTATGCCTTCATCCCCATACTTCTTCCTAGCTAACGTTTCCAACCTACATACGTACATTGATATCGCTTCTCCTGCATTCATCCTTGCTTCATCAAAATCATTCTTACGCTTATACTTAACACTCCCTTTCATACATTTTACCTGCTCAATTATTCTCTTTTTCACACTCGTCCCCTACACTCATTATCACTCCATACATCGTCAACAAATACCCAGTCAAATATTCTCCTAACTCCCTAGCCTAAACTCCTTTACTATCACCATACTTATCCTGACAATACATCTCATACTCATTGAAAAAATCATATACATCCCTACTGCTATGCTCATTGAACCTTTCACACCGAGGTACCTCTCTCATAAACACAGTCTTACACGCATCACGTTCATTCTCACTGCTATCATCACTGCTACCTTCCTTCTTGTTTCCTACTTCCTCGCTAGAATATAAGGAATCTAATTCCACAGTCATACTCCTATCCTTGATCATACTCTTCCTAGCCCTTTTCTTACTCGCCACTTTCACCCATTCACGATCGTCCTGGCTATTAGCCTGATACTTTTTCTTCTCTTTCTTCACATCATTTTTACCTTTCCTTTCATCTTTCCTCTCACCTTTCTGTTCATCCTTACTATGCCTAATTCCCTTATCTTCAATATCACTATCACTATTACTACTATCACTATCACTTCCTTTCCCATTATCACCTACCTTAACCTTCTCTTCCACTACCAACCCATTACCCGAAGCTGAGGACACTCCTCCGACTGCACCTTCACCCATTATAGTTTTCATCATCCCCATGACTTGCCCCATCATAGCTTCCAATCGGTTCTCCATCCGTTCCTCATTCTCTTTCATCCTCATCTCAAAACATTCTTCCACTTTCTCTACAGTTCCCTTCAACTCCCTAAGCTCCTTCTGCATCGCCGCATTCTCCCAGTTCAACCTCTCATTCTCTACTAGCAACCTCTCCTCACGCTCCTTACTCAGCCACAATTCCTCCTTCAAAACCCTTAACTACTCCTCCATTTTTCATCAACCTTATATCTAATATCTTATCCTATCAGTCCTTCGTCTAAGAGTCCAGCTTCAACCCCACCTCGGTTGTCCCTGTTCGGGCGCCAAAATAATGTGGCGGGATGTTGCAAAAACAACCCCTACACCCTTGAATCTTACTTCTGACAATTGTCTCCGCAACACAAACTTTCCCCTGACGTTATCTAAAACCAGACTCTTAGACAAAAAGACAAAATAAACAAAAACATAACCTTAAAACCATATATTTCTTACAAACTATAATAAATCCAACCAAAATCAACAGCATCAAAAAACTTTACACTAAATGTACTATAATACCATTCAAATAAATGCAAAAAAATCCTAACAAACTAAACTTACACAACACACCGACACCATATATATATATATATATATATATATATATATATATATATATATATATATATATATATATATATATATATATATATATATATATATATATATATATATATATATATACATATATATATATATATATAAATTTCCTGTATAACTATTATGGGACACCAACACTGTCGCCACCCACAAGCCGGACTGTCTTTACGGCACACTCCCACTATCACCGCTTTGTGGTCAACAATCCACTGGGTGGCAATTTGCCACAACTGTCTCGGTGATTAGGATGGTACTTATACTCATCATCATCATCATCATCATTATCATCATCATCATCAATCGAAAGTAAATGGGCCGGTCATCAACAATCGTCAACCCAAAGAGCAGTCTTAATACAAAATCAATCACAGGCCAGGTCATCAACGGTTGAGCAATCGAATAGCACAGTCTAAATACAATCCTCTATTACAGGCCTGGTCAGCAACAATAAATCCAGTTTCAAAAAATAACTCTCCAAAGGAGGAATCACGGCCTGCCAAAATAAAAAAAGAAAAACACTTAAGAACACTTCTAACTAACTGAACTATCGCACTATAATCAAAGATAAATAATAAATTGTTCCTATCATTCACAATCACTACAAGCAAAAATAAACAAAACTGTACTTACTCAGAAAATCAAAAAAACCTTTTCACGCTGGTCGAAAAATATATATAATCCAGCGTTCACACAACTGCCTTAAGCTGCAGTCAAATATAAAAAACATTCGCTCCGATACATTCACCACTGTCGTAACCTAACAAAAAACATAAACAAACAATCTCATTTGTACCAACAGTCTATCCCACTACAAACAATCATTCGCTAAATACCACTTGTTCTTCGGCGCGCACCGCGGACACACAAACACACAAACACACATACACACACCACACACACTCTCGCGCGATCTAGCAAAACTAAAGCAAATGAAATTCTCTCTCTCTCTCTCTCTCTCTCTCTCTCTCTCTCTCTCTCTCTCTCTCTCTCTCTCTCTCTCTCTCTCTGGATTTGGCAAAAAACAAATATTAAAATAAAACAAAAATAAATCCTCCACAACGGTTTGCTTATAGTCGCTCCCGTTCGTTCGTTTGTGCATAGCAGGTTTCCACTTTCTGCACATAATCTCCTCCCATCCCCCTGTGCATAGACTGCACCTCCACCAATAGGATTTCTTCTTCTCTAACCGTCAAATTTAACTATTCCACTTCACCCGTGTATTCAAGTAAATGACTTGAACCAGTACAACTATTACCATCCTTTTATGTAATAACCTCGAATACATATTACGTTTGACCTCAGTATTACTCGTTTTATTATCCGATACCTTATAAAATCACCTCATTTTATATTCCCATTAAATATTATATATCATACACTCCATTTTATCTTGACTTATTACTTTCATACATTTTGTTATTACCTTGTCACGTCCAGATTTCACATAAATACTTCCTCTGGACAAGTCTCACATTCTGGTTCATTCATAATTACTCTCTAGACTCCGTTACTTTTCCGTTAACCAATCACGAACACATACGTATGGAAAGTTTGCACAAGGGGGTGGTTAATATTTCCCAACGCCCAACCTTCCAACAAACCCTTTTCCGTGGAAACCTTTGTCCAAGGCAGATCTTTGTTAGTTCAAGTGACGTCTTTTTGCGTATTCTACGATGGGAGTTTTAAAAAACTTGTAACGACTGCAGTAATCCATATTTGAAAGTATTTCGGTGAATTCTAATGTTGATAATTTTCTTAAATCTCGAAATGTAATAGCCCAACGTTTACAGTGTTCAAGTGCAGTCCTAACTAAGACAAAGAAGTTAAGACATTACATACTCACAGTCACAACACCCCGGTGACCCACAAGTTTCGTCGTCGGGGTCTTAAAAGTAAGTCCTTCATTTCTTTAATTTTAATGTGTTAGTTTTACTATTTTGTTATCATGCGCAGCTCAACATTACCGCTTGCCAGTACATATGAGATTGATGTTTTATTTTGCTGCGAGCGATAGCGAGCCAGATGCGGAACAAGAACCATGATATATAATGTAAATGTTGCTAATGTTATGAACTTCTAGGTTAGGTGGGTTTGTTAGGTTCTGTACCCTTTTTGTACCTTTTTATAAATTGTGTAA
Organism: Palaemon carinicauda; assembly: GCF_036898095.1. Taxonomy (NCBI): domain Eukaryota; kingdom Metazoa; phylum Arthropoda; class Malacostraca; order Decapoda; family Palaemonidae; genus Palaemon; species Palaemon carinicauda. Next base: position 65,583,000 of record NC_090731.1, on the reverse strand, counting down.
AGGGTATATGGAAAAATTATTTAAAATACACATTCTAATATTGCCGTAGCATTGCTAACGTTAGCAATGATTTCGTAACGTTGGTAACAATGTGTAACATTGGTAACGTTGCTAATGTTAACGTTCGCAGTACATACGTGAGTGAAGTGACACGGAATTTGAACAAGTCATCTTATTTAAACATTTTAATACTATATATATATATATATATATATATATATATATATATATATATATATATATATATATATATATATATATATATTATACTTAAACATTTTAACAGAAAATATATGGTTTCCTTTAGAAAATAGCGTGATTTAACCGGTTTTCACCTTCATTTCATCTGTAATAACAGCAACCAGTTCGGCTACTTAAAGTTAGTCGAATTAGTTGTTCTGTATGTTTGCGGTTGAAATGAAGGTCAAATTCGGTCAAATCACGTTATTTACTACAGGAAAACATATATTCTCTGTTCAAAATCAGAATCTGTAATACAGTATAATTCTACCGAAACTTGTCCTGGCCATTTCCCTAAGGATGAAAGAATCATTTTGATTTACTAACAGCCATTGAGAAAGCTGACAAAACTCGGCTGTACGGTCGGCTGTCGATGGTGAGTATTGGTCCAAGAGTTATGTTTTGAGGGTGTCATAAAATATTGGGTCGTAAAGCCTATCAGAAATTTTAGGGAAAGTGTCCTCGGGGATTGCCACGAGGATATAATTTGCTTTACTGCTTGAGTGAGTCAGGCTCTTGATGCAAAACTAAACTTCAGCACGCTGGAACCAAACGAATGCTTCTCTGTTGGCGTAGGGCGGCAGTTTCAACGATGCAGTGTGGGTTGCTTAGTCAGCATTGGTGGGCGGAATTATAATAAGGGTAAGGCGTAGTAGTGGGCGAAACAAGGTGATGAGGAGCTTGTCACTCCGGGGCTTACCAATGTGCAAGGTGGCTGTTAGGTGCCAACAGAGAGGCAAAGTGAATGCAAGTTTGAATAGGTTTTCTAATATCAACGCGCTGAGAGAACGAGAGATAAAAAAAAATACGAAGCATTACAGTGTATGAGGGTGTATGAAACACGTCCTTTTTTAGTTTGCTGTCGTATCCATGTTCTTGTTTTGTTACTTTGTCTTATTCCCATAATTTTTTCTTACTCTTTGAGTTGTAACCAGCTTATGTTCTACGGCTTTAGTAAGGCTCCAAGTTTCTGGGGCACAAGTTATATCTAGTAGGCCTATCTGATTAAATACTTTTCTTTTAAATATATGACACCACACACGAAATTTAATGAATGAATGATTTTATTTCAATAGATATTATATCTAAGTAGTAACCCGATAAGATTATAATATAATATGGATACAAATGGGTATAGAGAGAATGTATGTGTGTGATTATGACATATAAGAGTATGTGTGTGTGTAAGGTCAGGAGAGAGTTTCACATTGAATAAGTTATTAAATGAATGTGATTAGCTAATGCAAAAGTTTTGCATGAGAGAGAGAGAGAGAGAGAGAGAGAGAGAGAGAGAGAGAGAGAGAGAGAGAGAGAGAGAGCCGATATGTTGGCTAATCATAGCTCATATTAAGCTCACTAGATTTTTCATTCCGTGAACAAATCTTAAATGATGCAAACAAAAAAAATCTCTTAACTGAAATAGGTGTTCCTTGTCTTCAAACGAAAAGAAGTTAACGAGGCTCTTCACTGGCATTACCAGGTAATGCAGTTGATTAATCATTCATGGAATAGTAAATAATCTGGTTTTCAGTCGGCCGTTTTTCTACCTTGGTTTATATTATACTGTTTGATCTATTTTTTTTTTCTTTTTTCTTTTTGGTGGCGGGGGGGGGGGGTGGGGTGATGCCATACACATTCACACTCGTGATTCCCTAAACAGTTAACATATGCGATTTGAGATAATGCGGTAACTTTTTTTTCCCTGGTAAGATAGTTGATATCTTGATGAATAAACTAATGCAGTGGCCGATGTTGTAACGTTCCTGACTGGGGAACGCCAGACTGGGGTTCGAGTCCCCCTCAAACTCATTAGTTTTTTTGGTCGCTGCAATCTCACTATCCTTGTGAGCTAAGGAGGGGAGGGGGGGGGGGGGTTTGGGCGAGCCTATAGGTCTATTTGCTGAGTCCTCAACAACCATTGCCTGGACCTCTTTGGTTCTAGCTTGGGTGGAGAGGGAGCTTGGGCGCTATTCATATGTATATATGGTCAGTGTCTAGGTCCTAGTCCTACTCGATAGGGCAATATCACAGTCCCTTGCCTCTGCCATTCATGAGCGACCTTTAAAACTTTAAATAGTGATTAATCCATTTGGATATGTGGTGTAGTTCATCCAAAATCTAGAAAATACACTCCTTAACTATTATGGGTCCTTATATTTTATTCCAATAGAATAGGTTTGTCGCATTTTACTTTTCAACTTGGTTTACTATTTACATCAACTATATTATTACTTCTATTGATAATACCACAACAACAACTAATAATAATAATAATAGTAATAATAATAATAATAATAATAATAATACGGCCCAGTAAAATTACCGTTTCACATTTCAGCTTCTTTAATATCATAATACAAATTTGATTCCATCATTATCAAATCGCAATTTCCACAGGTATTCAAGAAAAAAATAAAATCCTCCAGTGGAAAATAGCGAGATAATTCCCTATTCAGAATCGATAAAAGTATTCTTCGCCATAAAAAGTTATAAGTTCGCCACTGACTCAGATTTTTACAATGTTTGTAAAATCACAGCTTAATTGCTCCCATTCAGAAAATGACTTAGCAACAATGTCATGCTGAATAATTTCATCCTGACCTATTGTTTTATGTAAAAATATCTTGCTAAATATGTCATCTTTTTTATATTAATCTATGCATGGAGTAACATGAATGCAGCTTAAATTCTGATATGCTTTAGATATCTAGACATCAATTATCTCCCTAATGTTATTCAAGCATTTCATAAGATTGGCAATATATTTGGATTTATAAAGTTAATATGTCTTTATAAATAATTATTCACTTTGATTAATATAGCATTATACCTTTTCTGTGTATTTACACATCCCCAATTTTACAATTCATCTCAAAAGATTTATTTACAAATGGTTAGTATTAATTTCATCCTTTCTTTTTATAATTTGCACCGATGATTCACTCTAAGCACCCACAAAGGAGAGCTGGATTAAGAATCTTTTTATACATAACATCCTTTTCTACAAACCATGTTTTTTCAACGTTCTGCTGTTAACACACTTTTGAAATATGAGTAAATTATATAATCTTTCAATATTTCATTATATTTATCCCCGTATGCTTATATGAATCACTTTATCTTCCGTTTCTATTTAATCCATTTGCTCACATTTACTTTCAAAACTCATTTTTGTAAACACTTTGAAGCTTCCTTACCAATTTTGGAACTTTTTCATCACTCTCCCTTACAAA
>NC_090731.1:65559527-65562027 GCF_036898095.1 Palaemon carinicauda | reverse complement strand
TCTCTCTCTCTCTCTCTCTCTCTTATTGATTTAAACTTCTGGGAAATTCAACTGCAGAAGAACTTGTCTACCATGTTTAGAAATGGTTGCTCCATTTATCTCTAATTTTCTTTGAACTAAAGACCCCATTCGATAGAACGCTGGTTTCTCTTTCCCAGAGAATTTGATCGAGAGTCAATGACTATATCTGCAGAAATACCAGTTCTCCAGCATTTGATCGTGAGTCAATGACTTCATCTACAGAAGTACCAATTCTCCATAATTTGATAGAGAGTCTATGACTTCATCTACAGAAATACCAATTCTCCAGCATTTGATCGAGAGTCATTGACTTTATCTACAGAAGTACCAATTTTCCAGCATTTGATCGAGAGTCAATGACTCCATCTACAGAAGTACCTATTCTAAAGCTTTTGATCGAGAGTCAATGACTCCATCTACAGAAGTACCTATTCTAAAGCTTTTGATCGAGAGTCAATGAATTCATCTACAGAAGTACCAATTTTCCAGCATTTGATCGAGAGTCATTGACTCCATCTACAGAAGTACCTATTCTCCTGTATTTGATCGAGAGTCAATGACTTCATCTACACTAATACCAATTCTCCAACATTTGATCGAGAGTCAATGGTCTCATCTACAGATGTACCAATTCTCCAGCATTTAATCGAGAGTCAATAACTTCATCTACAGAAGTACCAATTCTCCAGCATTTGATCGAGAGTTAATTACTTCATCTACAGACGTACCGATTCTCCAGAATTTGATCGTGAGTCAATGACTTCCTCTACAGAGGTACCAGTTCTCCAACATTTGATCGAGAGACAATGCACTCATCTACATAAGTACCAATTCTACAGCTTTTGCTCGAGAGTCAATAACTTCATCTACAGAAGTACTAATTCACCAGCATTTGATAGAGTGTCAATGACTATATCTGTAGAACTACCAATTCTTCCATATAATGAGCTTCTCATTACTTTACTCATTTGGTTATATATTCAGCAAATATTATTCATATATGGAGAAAACCTTTATAAATAACGATTTTTTAAACCATACTTTGACATTGAAGAAGAAATGTGATATTATAATGGAATATTCAACAGCTTTTATATGATATGAATGTAAATGAATCATGGTGACTAGGCTCACCTCCAAATGTGTAGAAAAAGAAAAAAAAAAATCTAATCTTACTTTTTGAATGGAGAAACTTAGCAAAAACATAGATTTTCGAATAAAGAATTAAAAACATTCACGTTTGTGTGTTAGTAACACAAGTGAAAGTATATTCTGCCACCAGAGCCACACTATTAAGATAAATTCAATTATAAAGGCACATCCATCTAATATATGATATCTGATAAGCTGAATATTTAAAATCTTTAGTCTTATTATTATTATTATTATTATTATTATTATTATTATTATTATTATTATTATTATTATTATTATTATTATTATTATTATTATTATTATTATTATTATTATTATCACAGGCTAAGCCATAATCCCAGTTGGAAAATCAAGATGCTATAATCTCAAGAGCTTCAACACGGAATAATAGCCCAGTAGGGAAAGGAAACAAGGATATTGGCAACTATAAGAGATATAATAAATAATCAAAAGAACATATCTGCTAAATCTAAAGCCATTGTAAGTTTGACTTAAATTTCTGCTGCAAAAGAACAGGCAAATAATAAAGCTACAACAGAAGTCTTTAGTCACCCTACTTCTGGTCTGTTCCTAGATATGAATAAATACAAGACGGAAATTATCATCCCTTTGTTCGTTAAAAATGGCTTAAATTCTATAACGGTATACCTGAACAGAATCATACTTAATCAACTCGTGTCCATCCATACATACACTTATACCTTTTCCGTAAAAAAAAAAAAAAATAAAATAAAAAAAAAAAAATAAATAAATCGTAAAAATCCTGGAATAAATGTTGCCAGGATTTTACCGTTTTAAAAAGGGATATATTGACTTGAAGAATTGATATTGCCGTCACCAACCCATAAAAGATAATAGCAAAGTAGGTAAAAAATACAGTCATCTTTATTTTACTGAAATACTGCTGAGAACTGTATATTTTTAAGCAGAATTTCTGGTTAATATTACGTTTTGTAACATTGAAGACATAAGAATATAGTAATTTTTCCGGTATAGAATAAAATGAAAAAGAATATATTTAAATAAATCAGTATTTTTTCCCCTAATTTCTTAAAGTTTCCAGAGTAAACTGGAAAATAAAAATAAAAAAAAAACATCAATAATGCAAATGCAACTTATTAAAATTTCGTTTACAAGCAATCACGTTTCGTCTTTATAATAAGTAGAAGCAAAATCTCTCTGTAAAACTATTCAGTCGGTTTATTTTTCTGACTTCTAAAAGCCTTTCAAGAGATCAAACAATCTCGACTTCATGCCCTGATCCACGGTTTTGGGGTCTGGGCCCAGTAGGAAAAAGGTCTTAAGAGCTTTATGTAAATAATCC
>NC_090731.1:65544527-65549527 GCF_036898095.1 Palaemon carinicauda | reverse complement strand
ATAAGGAAAAATAAAATATTTTCGGAATGATAACAATATTACAATAAATATTTCTTATTTAAACTATTAAAACTTTAACAGAACAAGAGGTAGAGGAACTAGATAGAAAAGTGTGCCCGAGTGTACACTCAAGGAAGAGAACTCTAACCCAAGGCATTGTAAGACCATGGTACAGAGGCTATGGCACTACCTAAGAATAGAGACCAATGGTTTGAATATGGAGTGTCCTTCTCCTAGAAGAGCTGCTTACCACAGCTAAAGAGTCTCTTCTACCCTTACCAAGAGTAAAGTAGCCACTAAACAGTTACAGTGCAGTAGTTAACCCCTTGGGTGAAGAAGAATTGTCTAGTAATCAGTATTGTCTGGTATATGAGGACAGAGGAGAATCTGTAAAGGATAGGCCAGACTATTGGGTGTCTATGTAGTCAAAGGGAAAGAACCGTATATTGTCAAGTTTTCACTCCACTATTGTACATATTGAATATTATAAACTGTTTTTAGTATTTTCTTACTTTCTTTATGCACGGCCTCTGTTGATTGCTTTCTTCACTTTTCATCCTTCCATGTCCAGAGCAAAGTCTCTTTTCCCATTATTCTTCCTTTATGTTCTTCATTTTGTTTACTTAAGTACTTCAAATTTCTTGTTAAGTTAGGTGTATTCTTCCTGTTCTGAAGAGAGTGTTCGTGGCTCTTTCTCCTATTACTAAGTGTATTTTGTTATTTAGATATGTTGAATTGTGTCGAATTATTGAACTATTTGCCATATGTTTAATTATTATAGTGAAGTGTTTTGTTGAAATTATTTCGTTCATGTATAAGTGTTAAGTAATTCATGTTAATTTGTATAATTAGTAATTGATAATTATAATAAAAGATTGCTGAGTTTCGTTCACCCGATAATGGTTTTGCACAGTTTGGATTTTATTTTGGTGGAATATTATTTTTATTATGCTCCCTACTGAGTGTTAGCTAATGCCATTTTTAAGCTAAAGTATTTACCACTGAATACGAGGACATTCAGCTTAGGCATGTCATAATTTGGGGGCCTGACCGGGATTCCAAATCTGTTGTGCGACTATAAACTGTTGAAATGTTTTTGGTGAATTTTTAAGAACTGTTGGTGAACGATATGTCCAGATTTTGTGCTTCATTGATTTGTACAGTTATTGCCACACTACGCTGTTCTTCGCTTTCATTAACTGTGTTTGACAGTAGTTACCAGGCAAGAATACACCTCATCTCTCCTTAAACCAAGGTAAAGTATTTTTGAAGGATAAGTCGATAACAAGTGTTAATTGACAGGGATCTGTGTGTATCGCTTCTTATGCCCGCCTCATTAATATTTTCCATAATAAAGGTCACCCTCGCTATCATATAAAGTGATAAATTACGTTAATCTTACGTTACTTTGCACATCATTGATTAGCTCCCGACCTTTCGTATTAGCAAAATCCACTGTACTTCTTTTAAAGTCTTCTCATTGCGGAAGTATTAGTTAATTCTCTCACTTTTGGTGTACCTCGAACACTCCGTGATTCCAGACTTTCTGTAATTACTGAATTGCGCTAGTTTAACTCCACAAGATTAGACATGTGGTTTAGTCAGATTGCTGTGTAAATCTTTAGCTAATTACCATTCTGTAACTAGCAGTTGTTATTCGTATTTAAATACTCCTCTCGCTGTCTGTTAGCGTTCTATTATAAGTACAGTAATAGCGTTGGGCTGCAGTTTCCTAAATTTATCATTATAGGTTCTCGGTAGTAAATATAACTGGTTACATTTGTTTACGTTAGGAGCAACGTACGTGTGGCTACTGTTAACTTTATTTTATAAATATGAATACTGTTTAGAATGATTAACAGAGTTAATGTGTTCGCGTTTAGTCAGCCATTCATTGTTAGGTAGGTAGGATTTGTTGTATTTACATAAGTGTTGTGTAGTGAGTAATTAAACCTTGTTCAAAATGCCTTTTAATCTAGAGAGCTTTGCTGGAAACCCCAAAGAGGAATTATCTACGCTCAGGTATGCTACTAAACAGGATCTGCGTGACCTAGCAGCGTAATGTAACATTGTGGTTGATCCTGCTTATGTGAAGGCTAGATTACTGAGTAACATTTTGGATTATTTAATTAACCAAGAGATCATTGCAGATGATGAAGAAGTAAAAGCACTCAGAATTGCAGCAGGAGTACTTCCGCCTGTTCTAGTAGATACAGAAGTAGAGAAAATAAGGCTTCAATTGCAGTTAGAGAAGGTAAAGAAGGAAACGACCAAACGGGAGCTCTATCTAGAAGAGAAGAGAGCAGAAGCAGAAAAGAAGAGAGCAGAAGCAAGAGAGAAGGAAAGAGAAGCTGAAATAAGACACCAGAAAAAACTCCAGGCGCTTTCTATAAGTAACAGAAAGGAAGCCACACTCCCTGCTACGTTCAAAGTTGTTAAAGCCAGTAAGCTTGTACCTGATTTTGACGAGAGAGATCCCGAGGTTTTCTTCCAGAACTTTGAACAAATCCCAGAAACCTTAAAATGGCCTGTAGAACTCTGGTCCTTGCTCATCAGGAACAAAGTGAAGGGTAAAGCTGCATTTGTTGCTTCACAACTGGTAAGTGAGAATGACTATACAGTGTTAAAAGAAAACACACTATTTTGTAGTGTCAAAAATAGGCAGTTGAATAAGTGGTTAGAAAGAGCATGTGTTGATAACTTCGAATCATTTAAGAATTTGATTCTTCTAGAAGAATTTTTGAGGAAAGTGCCTACTCATATCTCAACCTTCATTCATTTTAAAGGTGAAACACTGGTAAAGAAGGCAGCTAGTCTCGTCGATGATTACCACTTAATCCATAAATCACAAAAGAGTCAAACTAACAAATCATCTCCATCCTTTTCCGAATCTCCCCAGGTATCCTGTGCTTACTGCAAGAAAGAGGGCCACACTATTGAAAATTGTCCACTTCCCCAGTGCAAAACTTCAAAAGCAAAAGAAGGTAAAAATGCCCAGTCAAGGAGCACATGCCATGTGACTACTCCGATGGAAGGGTTGCAGCCGTTTGAAGGATTTATTTGTGATGTTACTGTAAATGGTACTTCATTGAAGGGCCTCAGAGACTCTGGTTCCTCTCAGCCTATATTGGCAGACTTAGGTTCAAAGAATTTAACTTATACTTAGGAGTTTGTAACCATTTCAGATTTAACCTCTTCCAGGACTCTGCCTCTTGCTGAAGTGGAAATTGTTAGTCCTTACTTTACAGGAAAGGCTAAAGTAGCTGTGTTAAAGCCAGCCTTGCCGTGTTCTCCAGTGAAGCTAATCTTTGGTAATGATCTAGCAGGGTCACAGGTGAAAACTAATTTTATTATTTCAGATCCTGAATTCGTAATCCAAGAAGAAAATAAGTCTATAGAATCTCCACCAGCTATAACTCAGGTTGTGACTAGGAATACTTCCGGGACAGGACCTTTGAAAAGTGAGAGTAAAACTACTGGATGAACTATGGAGGCCTTAGACTTGGTGAACGTAGGTAAGAAAGAGTTTACTGAGCTACAGAAAGAGGACCCCAGCCTTAGTGAACTTTGGAAAAAGGTGAGAATTCCAGATGAAAATCCAAAATTGCCATATTTTTATGTGAATAAAGGTATTCTCTGCAGGCATTTCAGGTCGCCACAGATTAATTCTAACCATACTTGGAGGGATTGCCACCAAATAGTCATTCCTCAACCTCTAAGACTTTCCTTGTTAGACCTCGCTCATTCTGCAGAATCCTACTTAGGGGTCAACAAGACTTACAAAAGAGTAAGTGAAGACTATTATTGGCCAGGCCTTGGTAAAGATATTAAGACCTATGTTGCTTCCTGTCACCATTGTCTGGTTAAAGGTCAACCTAACCAGAGAATCCCGCCAGCACCACTTCAGAACGTACTAGTACCCAAAACTCCTTTATACAAACTCATCATAGATTGCGTTGGTCCCTTACCAAAGACCAAGAGAGGGAATGAATACATACTGACTGCAATGTGTCCCACTTCAAGGTACCCTTTGGCATTTGCAATCAAAAACATAAATGCAAAGACTATATTACTTAACCTTAGGAAGGTTTTCACTGTTTTAGGATTTCCTTATGAGTTACAATGTGACCAGGGAACTAATTTTACAAGCCATGTCTTCAAACAAACTATGCATACATTGAATATTCATAATGTTAACTCCTCTATATATCATCCACAGACAAATGGTTCCCTGGAAAGGTTCGATCAAACCTTGAAGAACCTTTTGCGTTAGTACAGCAGTGAAAAGGCAAATCGTTGGGATGAGGACCTCAATCTCCTAATGTATGTTTTTCGATGCACTCCACATGATTCCACAGGGATATCTCCCTTTGAGGCATTGTTTGGTCGTCGACCACGAACTGTATTGGGTATGGTGAAAGAAAATATTTTGCATCAGAAACCAGAGGAGACTACTAACACGTTGCAATATATTAAAGACCTTAAAAGTAAGTTTCATCAGATAAATGATTTGGTATGTTCTAACCTCCTTTCCTCGCAACAAGTAATGCAGCAACAGGGGAACAAGAAAGCCAGGTTAAGAGAGTTCCAGAAAGGTGACCAGGTACTTTTATACCATCCAATTCCAGCAGCTCCATTGAGAGAGAAGTTTGCCGGCCCATATACAGTCCTAGATCGTCTTTCTAAGGTAAACTATGTAATTAGTACCCCAGATAAGGGAAGGACACACAATTAGTTCATGTGAACTTGTTGAAGCGGTACCAAAGTAGAGTAAATAGTGGACCACCTCGAGTAACATTGGTGACTACCTCAACTCTTAGGTCTAAAGACGACTATCCTATTGCTACTAGTAATGAAGACCCTGATGAAGAACCAGAACTGATATCTTTTAGTGATTTAACTAACTCTGAGATAATGGGTAAGCTTGACTCCTTTTCATCACACTTGTCTACAAATGAAAGCAAAGAACTAAACTCCTTACTCACCAGTTTTCAGGACTT
>NC_090731.1:65522027-65529527 GCF_036898095.1 Palaemon carinicauda | reverse complement strand
GTGACTCATCCATCATTTCAGCAAATTGTAGATAATTTCTTTACAGCATGTGAAAGGTATGAACAGGGTCAGACGAAAGATAAATTGTCTGTCAGGGATAAAGTTTTAACTCATTCAAAGCCATTACAGGAAAAGACTAGTACCATGGCTCTTAAAACTAAGACTGTTCCCGCCAAAGCTTGTAATTTTTGTTCCAAGGCCGGTATTTCTGATAATGATCATTTAAGTTACAAGTGTACTAAGTATGCTACCCCTTCTGACAAAATTTCTTTATTAAATTTGCATAAAGGTTGTGTAAAATGTGGTAATTTCAATCATTTCACTAAAGCAGGCAAGTTCAGATTTCGAAGACCCTGTTCACATTGTTCGCAGTATCACATGGAGTATCTTTGTGGGAAACTTAGTCCTGACAGGTGTAATAGTAAAGAAGAGTCTTCCAAGGAAGCAAGCAGTGGGATAGCAGTATTGCCAAATGTTACCACAGGTTCAGTTCTCCCTACTTTCACATTTTATGTAAATGGTCAAAATAAGCTTTACAGGGGTCTTAAGGATTCAGGGTCACAAAACACTTTTATATCTAGCAAGTTAGCTTCCTCTTGTAATTTAAAGTCTTTGACTACTAATGTTAAACTTACTGTGAAAGGGTTTAATGGTCAAAAGGAATATTCTACTAGTCTTGTTGAAGTTCCTATAAAGCTGGGGAATGAAATCTTTGCTATTTCTGCTTAGTTGTACCCTCTATAAACCTGCAATTAAATTTACCTTGTCTTGGTCAGGTAGTTAGTGTAATGCAGAGTAAAAATTTTGTATTTGCTGACGTTTTTATCAGCCAGTTCTCAGGGCATTGATGACATTCAGCTTTTGTTAGGAGTAGATTTTTCACATTGTCTTTTGGGAAAAGATGTAGTGATAGGGAGTCCTAATTCATCTGTGTATATTGAGACTACTTCAGGAATAATGCTGATGGGGAATGTTGATAGGTTCCTAATTAATCTTACTTCACTTAATGGTAAAGACAGTTTAGCCTCGAAACCACTAAGGGGCGAAAATTCTAATGCTGAAAAAAGTACATATTTTAATATCCCTTGCCATTCTTATTTTCTAGCTACTACTGTATCTATTAATGATGAATTTAACGAGCTCAATGACATGACGACAAATTGTTCATTCACTGTACTTTCCGATAAAGGAACTATTATTGTAGGAAACTGCAAGAAGCAACTGATCAAATCCTGAATATGGAGAGCCAATTTTATTTGAACTATGATCAGAAAGTTTATAGTGACGAATCTAATCAGCTCAATAACTCTCTCGTGGATTACACTTTGAGAAATTTGCACACGAGAAGTGATGGGCGTATAGTTGTTCCCTTGTTATGGAATGGAAAGGTATCACACCTTCTTTCGAGAAATGAGTCTCTTTCCAAGGCTATTCTTCAATCTAATTTTAAAAAGTTACTTCGTAAGAAAGGTTCCTTACAGTTGGTGGATAACTGCATAAAGGAGCAATTAAATATGGGAATTATTGAACAAATTTTTGACTTGGAAGTATTTAAGGCTGAATACCCTAACTATTCATTCTTACCTCATATGCCAGTTTTTAAGCCAGAAAGGGATACTACGAAATGTCGCATAGTTTTTCTTTCTAATTTGCAGGAATCCTATAAGAAACTGTCATTGTCACATAATCAATGTATGTATGCTGGGCCTAACCTAAATCAAAAACTTTCATCTGCATTTCTTAATATTAGGTTTGATGAAAAAATTTTAATATTTGATTTGAAAAAAGCTTTCAATATGTTGGCTTTAAGTGAAATTGATCAGTCTAGACTATTGTTCTTTTGGTTTCGGAATGTTAGCGCAGGTGATTACACTCCCGTTGCTTATAAAAATGTCAGGCTTTCATTTGGACTTCGGTGTAGCCCATTTCTTTTGATGGCTTCATTGTATTATATATTAATTTTAACTTCCAGTAATGATTCAAGAATTGATGAACTAAAGAAACTTATTTACGCCTTAATATATATGGATAATGGTGCTATTACTATGAACAGCTCTGATGACCTAAGGTGGGCCTATAAGCAGTTAGATGACATATTCAGACCCTTTAAATTTGAAACTCAGCAGCTGATAACCAATGATATTGATCTGCAGTCTGACATAGATCAGTCAGTTCTTACTCCTGAAGTCAATAAATTGTTTGGGCTTGATGGGATAGACTTTCGGATGATATTTTCACTAGGCCAATTAACCTTGACCCAGGAGCTAACACTAAAAGATTAATTCTTAGGTCCATTGCCTCCCAGTTTGACATTTTTGGTTTCAACTTGCCTTTATTTAACCGATGTAGGATTTATATGCATAATTTGCAGTGTCAAAAGGGTTTGAATTGGGATCAGACTCTTAACAGTCAACAGCTCAAAGACTGGAGGAATATCTGTAGGCAATGTAATTCATCGCCCCCTCTCAAAGTAACTCGGTTTGTGGGTCGAAGGGATGGTGAGTATAATATAATTGTTTTTACCGATGCCAGTTGTGACATATATGGGTGTGTCATTTATCTACTGAATGTTGAGTCTGGCAAACTTACCTTTGTTAATGCTAAAAATCGGTTGGTTAATACCCAAATTGAAAGGTAAATCCATACCATCTTTAGAGATCCACGCCATTAATTTAGGAGTTGAGCAATCTATTGATCTTTATTTGGATCTTGCTGGTCCCAGTTGCATAAAACCTATAAAGGTGACAAAGATTTGTCTTTTTTCAGATTCTTCTTGTGCCCTGCAATGGTTAATAAGTTCTTCTCTTCAACTTAAGAAAATGAACCAATGTTCTACTTTTGTAATGAACAGAATCTATAGCATACAAAAACTTTGTGAAACATATCCGGTTCAATTTGGGTTTATTAATGGCAAGGAAAATCTGCAGATATGGTAACCAGGTGCACATCATATAAATTGTTGATGAAATCTTGTTTTCTTTCAGGCCCGGACCTGACTAATATTCGGGCACCTGACCTGCAGTTCACTATTCCTAAAGAGGGTTATCTTTCAGGAAATTACTTGAATATTCTAATGTTCCTTTAGTTAAGAGAGAATGCTTGGTTAATATTTCAGATTTTTCAGATTTCAGAAGACTGGTTTTTGCTGTACCGTCGGTGTATAATATGCATATACAAATGGAAAGCTAAAGTGAGAAGGGAAGTTAAGGTACTGGAAAAGAATTTTTTCTCTTTAGCTATTGTCCATTTGATTTTATATGATCAACAAAATCACTTTGCTGATGTTTTAGAACATTTTTCCAAAGACTTTACTGCAGTAAAGGATATACCAGGTATAGTTTCTCAGTTGAATGTGTTTGTTGATAACGATGGCATTTTGAGGGTGAAGAGCAAATTTAAGAATGAGAAAAAATTTCCTATTCTATTATCTAGGGACAGCCATTTGACTAAGTTAATTATACTTGATATTCATCATAAATTAGCTCATTCTGGGTGCTATGCTGTTCTCGCTGAACTCGGAAGACACTATTTTATTCCTAGAAATTTTTCATTGGTAAAAAAGATTCTGAGGCAATGTGTTCACTGCAAAAGATTTAACGCAAGACCTGTTAATTTAAATCAAAATTGTTACAGGGAATTCAGGGAAGACCCACCAGCTGTACCTTTCGGCAATATTTTCGTTGATTATATTGGTCCTTTTACAGTTAAGCTGGAGAAAGAAAATATTAAGGTATGGCTATTATGTTTTACTTGCACTTGGTCTCGTGCAGTTAATTTGAAAATTTGCAGAACACTTAGTGTGCCTGATTTTCTTAGGGCATTTTCTATTCATTGCTTCGAATTTGGCATTCCACAGTTATGCATTAGTGACCTAGGGTCACAAATAGTTGCAGGAGCTAATGTTATAACTTCATTTTTGAACGATCCCCACACTCAATTGTATTTTGAGGAGAGAGGTGTTAAACCTTTGACTTTTCAACAGTATTTTAAAGGGTGTAGTCAGTTAGGCTCCATGGTCGAGGTTTGTGTCAAGTTAACAAAGAGGCTTTTATATGGGTCCATCAAGAACAATATTCTTTCTTTCTTTGATTTTGAGTTTACTGTATGTCAAGTTGTCCACTTGGTAAACAAACGGCCAATATCTTTTAAAGAGGCTCTTAGGGATAGTGCAGCGGAAGACCTTCCTGAACCAATAACTCCCGAAATGTTAATAAGAGGGTATGAGCTTTCTTCCCTCAATATCATTCCCGATTTATCACCTTTACCTGAGGATGAAGAATTTGTTCCTTGTGGAACTACTAATGAATTTGAACAGTTGTCTAAATTAGGAGTAAACTTTTATATATTTACCATCATGAGTTTTTGCAGACCCTTTTAAGCCAGGCGGTTGATAGAAAGGGTAGATATCGCCTGTAACTCATCATCCTCTAAAACCAGGTGACATTGTTTTAATTTAGGAAGATAATACGAAGATTAACAACTATCCTCTAGGTCGAATAAAGGAAACTTTCACAAATGATATTGGGGAAACTACACATGCAAAAGTTTTCAAAGGCCGTACCAGACAAGTTTGTAAACTCCATGTTAATGATCTGATACCTTATCTTTCTTTAGATGATGATGTGGACTTTAAGTCAAATGATTTGCACAACATGGACAAATTATCACCAGCTTCTGAGAGGCCTAAAAGAAAGGCTGCTGTGGAAAGCCGGAGGAAAACATCTGAAATGTTGAATTTATAACTGATAAATTTAAATTTGTATGTAGTGTAAATAATTTATTTGGTAAATCCAAAAAATCTTTTTGGATTCGTTCCCCTGCAGTGTACTGAAATTCCAAATGGAATTTGTATTTTCTTTTTTTATTATATATATTTTGTTTTATATTATATTTTGTTTTTAAAGTAGCATGGTCACTGGAAGACAGTTAGCTTAGTTTAAAGTATTTAACTACCCCCTTGGTTGTTAACAGCTCACTGCCTTCCTGCGGCCCGTTTCTGGTTTTAACCTAACCAGCCACTAATGCTTTGCTTTCTTCCTGAGGTTGACGGAAACTTTAAGACAGTTACGAAGGAGCATTCCATCGCTAAGGGTCTTTTAACTCGAGCTCCTATTCTTGATATAAGAATACACTTTTGTACAGCTACCCAGTGAACGTGACAAGAACATTTTCTACATGTCCTTTGAAGTGACGAAGAGTATTATCGCCATGTAAACTTCTGTGTAATCCCGACCAGGAAGAAGCTTTCTTTCATCGCAACCCATCTCTACACGTACTTCGTCTTCGTCCCAGGATGATATCGGTGGGTCTGTAAAACTCAGGGGGAGTTTTTTTTTATGTCAGTCCGAAATCATTTAGAGGGATAATGCCATCCCATTTAAATTTGACTTCCAATTATCATCGCTTACTTTTTTCAATGTTATATTTTTTCATACCTTTCAATTTAGTAATGAGTTCGTACCCTTTTCAGTTTTGTAACGACTTCGTACCCTTTAAAGGGATATCATAAATTGTACTTCGTGGACTCCAGTTTGGACTATGGGTTTATATTTATTTACATAATATTTCCAAGGTATGCAACTTGCCAAGTGTTATAACTTGCTTCACATAATTTGATTTTTATATGTATTTTTATGATCGTTGTGTAGTATGTAATTTGACATTTGCTAATATTTAAAGGTATTTGGAAGAAGCTGAATTATTGCGGTTCCCCCTTGCCTCACGATGTTCAACTTTGTGTATTAGCTGCCGCATCAGCAACTGGATGAATTAGGATATTTATCAAATCACAATAAATTAATTGATTTTTTTTTTCCACATTTTAATTATCCTTATTTAATTCCTGGTGTTTGTAAATTAAAATTCAGCGTAACTCTTGCTCTCATTATTCACAAGATTTTTAAGAAGATTTCTAGGAGGTATTAAAAATTACTGATAATGGTTTTTGATGTTCATTGGCGTTCTAGGGATAGCAATTTTTTTTCTCATCTTTTTTTTTTTTTAAATCTACCTCAGCTATCTTAAATTTTATATCGATTAGAGTAATTCAATTTACGAATACCATTATGCTCTATAGAATAGATGGTAAAGTATACGAATATGACTTTTATATACACAAATGATCTCCAGTCATTTAAAAATGAATATAAATTTTTCATACAAAAAGGATTTAAAGTCTTCAACAGAAATGAGGAAGGAACTAGTGACAAAGAAAATCAAGCATCATAGACTTACTAGAAATGATGACATCAATGTTAGGGAAAATGCATTTGGAAATTATCAAACAAGGGGATAAGATAATGGTCCATAACTTACTCGTCCCATATATACCCTTAAAGAACGCTCTGTAATCCCTTGTAGATATGGTTCGTTTTCAAAGAAAATTAATGACCTTATGGAGGAAGGGGAAATGCTGATAAGGAGAGAGTAATGAGATATGAGATATTTATAGGATGAAAGGAGACATATTCGCGAGGGCAGAACCTTCATTTTCCTTCGTGCTGAAATCGAGTAATTATAAGCTGCTACATCAATCGTTCTTAAACACACTTTGAGTTTATTCACGTATTAATTTCACGTTATCTATTCATATATATAAATCAAAACATATGAAATACTGTATAAATCACCTATCGACCACGATGGCACAACTATATATAAAAAATATTCAGTTTAATTGTTTGTTTATAAATATAATCAATTACAGCTGTTCTTACATTTCTCTCAACTTCCAGCATAAGAAAAGTCATTAGTTCTTGTTGATAATTTGTAAATCTTTTGTTGTTTGAGTGAATCAGCACATACATTTGATTATTGAACCAGCTGAGATAGTTATTCAAAATTACCATATGCCTAACAGAGTGTGGGAAAACAGGGAATGAATTCATATAATTATGAAGATTATTGTCCCAATTAAGCAGGGTATTGTATTACAGCAACTTTCTCTGTATTAATTTGAAACTAAAAATGTCTACTATTAAATATTGAAACTTGTTGCAATACTGCAAATTAAATTTACAGGCTTAAACAAAGACGGAATTACCACAACTGATTTCTTGTCGTCGATATGTATATGTATATGTATATGTATATGTATATGTATATGTATATGTATATGTATATGTATATGTATATGTATATGTATATGTATATGTATATGTATATGTATGATTTGTAGAGTGGTTTCACAGATCCACCCTTCAACCATTGTCTACAAAAATGACTAATAAATAAATTTCATCTGGTTTAAATGGTACCAAACTGAATTATGTTTAGGTGTGACATCCATATCTCTCCGAGGAACAAAATACTAAGCTTTTCTTTGCTGGAAATTATCTCTCTCTCTCTCTCTCTCTCTCTCTCTCTCTCTCTCTCTCTCTCTCCTCTCTCTCTCTCTCTCTCTCTCTCTCTCTCTCTCTCTCTCTCTCTCTCTTAACATTTATATAAAGACTTACACAGAGTTTCCAACTGTAGTTCATTTAGAAGAAGACCTTGTCAGTG
>NC_090731.1:65519808-65521527 GCF_036898095.1 Palaemon carinicauda | reverse complement strand
CTAGAAAACAAGATTGTTCCATATGCAGATGATGCTACTCTCTTTGCATCAATTCCATCCCCTAAATGTAGATCTAGGGTTGGTGAATCCCTTATTAGATATTTAGCTAGAATTAGTGCAGGGTACAAATTATGGGGTATGAAGTTGAATCCTAACAAAACTCAAAGTATGATTGTAAGTAAGTCAAGGACGGTGGCTCCTCAACATCCGGATCTCAGTATTGATAATGTTTCTTTAAATTTATATGACTCTTCTAAGATTTTAGGGTGATTCTCGACAGCAAATTTACTTTTGAGAAACACATTAGGTCTGTGTCTTCTTCAATTGCACCAAAAAATTGGCTTATTGAGAAAGTCTTACGAGATTTTCGGTGATCAATCTATTCTGAAGAAGTGGTTTAATTCTTTCATTCTACCTTGTTTTGAGTATTGTTCTCCTGTAATCGGGTAGTTGAATCAGTAGAACTTCAAAAGTTCCAAGTTGGAGCATATGTTTTTATTTTGATCAGGCTGACATGATTCTCTTTATAGTTTTTATATGACATATCTGTTTTTAACGTTTTTAATAGTTTATATAGGACATATCTGTTTTGACACTGTTACTTTTTTTAGAATGATATATTAATAATTTATTCTCATCATTTATTTATATCCTTATTACCTTTCCTCGCTGGGCTATTTTTCCCTGTAGGAGCCCTTGGGCTTATAGCATCTTGCTTTTCCAAGTAGGGTTGTAGCTTGGCTAGTAATAATAATAATAATAATAATAATAATAATAATAATAATAATAATAATAATAATAATGTGCATTTGTTATAGCTTATGTTTAGATCGGTAAATGAGTATGAGTGTATTTGTTAGTTTAAATGTTCCATATTCTCATAAACTTTTTATTGCTACCTAAAACTTAACATAACTTAGTAGTTTGTTACCACACTCAAATGAAATTGAAAGGGGAATACTGTAAGCAAACTTTTCGAGAACCGTTGAATAGGATATATAACTCCTTCCCCAATCTTCTCCCAGTTCCACTCACAGCAAAAGTTCAGATACTTAAAGAACTCTTTTATCTTCTCCTTTTTCCTTTTATCCCTAATATCATCGTGAAATTTTGAATATATACTTGGTTAACTTCCGAAAATGCAATATTACAAAGTTACCTAACCAGCTGGAGAGAGAGAGAGAGAGAGAGAGAGAGAGAGAGAGAGAGAGAGAGAGAGAGAGAGAGAGAGAGAGAGAGAGGTAGCCTTACTATGATTAATTGAGCTTCCCAAAGATAAGGAGTTTGCCATGGAGACGAAAGTTGAGGAATTGGAGAGGGAAAGTTGAGGGAAGAGATATTTTCCATTATTTTTTCACCTCGTTTCTTGCTGGACTCCGCTAACAACTCGAGACTCCAAAACCTCCCGAAAAGAGTTGTAATATATCCAAAACGAAATTTTCAAAAGGGCAATATTTAATTTCTTGCCCTTACGTAAGTAATTAATTCATATATTTGAGAGATTTGCATCATTTATCACGGACACCATTCCATGCAATGTTGAAGTCATCAGATATAACAAATGTTTCTTCATCTAGAATAACAATCTAAATAAGAGCAGTGAATTTTATAGGATTGCAGAAGTCATAATAAATGCAATGAATAAAAGTTATGGTTAACTTTAAAAAAAGAATGATACTTGTTTGTATGTCAGATTTTTTTTTTTATTATTATTATTTT
>NC_090731.1:65489808-65497308 GCF_036898095.1 Palaemon carinicauda | reverse complement strand
ACAACACTCATGCACATCTCCCTTACCTTTATATAGTGGTACAATACATGCACAAACCCAATCTACTGGTACCATTGACAACACATATTAAACAATCTCAACAACCATTCAAGTACAGTCACACCCACTTCCTTCAACATCTCAGCTCTCTCAGCATCCATACCAGACGCTTTTCCTACTCTCGTTTCATCTAGTGCTCTCCTCACTTCATCTATTGTATATATATATATATATATATATATATATATATATATATATATATATATATATATATATATATATATATATATATATATATTTATATATATATATATATATATATATATATATATATATATATATATATATATATATATATATATATATATATATATATATATATATATAATGACAATCACCATTATCCATTACATAACCACTACAGAACAATAGCCTTCGGATATGTCCTTCCACGGATGTTTGTTTCTATGCCAGTCCATCCCTGCAAACTTTCTTATTTCGGTAATCCATCGATTTCTCTTCCTTTACGTGTTTTTTTTTTTTTTTTTTTTTTTTTTTTTGCAACCTCTAGAGACCCCCTCCTGTTATTCTTAATGTCCATCTTAATAGATGGACATTAAGAATAAAAGGATGGGTGTCTAGAGGTTACAAAAAAGCACGTAAAGGAAGAGAAATTCATGCATTGCCGAACTAAGAAAGGCTGCAGGGGTGGACTGGCATTATCATATGTTCCGCCTATCTCCATTTCTTTTCCTTACACGTGCAAGGTAGCTGTTAGGTGCTTAACAGAGTAACGATGTGAATGCAAGTTTAAACAGGTTTTCCATTATCATTGCCAGAGAGTGAGATAAAAAAGCAATAGCGTGTATAAAACACGTCTAGTACATGCCCCCCCCCCCCACAAACCAACCAAAAAAAAGTCATATGTGTAAAGTTTCAGGTGATCAATGGAGACCAAGTCTTCTTTGCCATGAATGTTAATCAAGAAAGCCTTCAGTGTGAGATGGATCACGAGAAAGAGTCCTGTGTAATGGGGCATCAGTGGTGGCTTGCTAGTATCGTTTCAAAGGAAGAAGTGCGTTGCAGTGTGTAAATCTTTTGGTATCTTTTACCTTGCTGGGGTCTTATAAATCTGGCAGCATGGAGTAAGTTCTCCCACTATATAATTTAAGGGCTGGAAATCATCTGAGGAGGTTCTTCCAGACGGAAAATTTTCAGCAGGAATGAATAACGAGTCGCCATATACCATTCCTGCAGCCAAGACATTCAGGCTTTCTGTCGGAGTAGTCCTTAATCCCAGAAGGATTAAAGGAAGCAGATTTGTGGTCTATCAGTACGGACATCACAGATGAGGGTGGCGTTGGAGACATCAAGGGCAACGTCCTTCCAATGTAGGGTTGTGCAGTATGTCCTACATGCTTGGTACTCTGGATGTTTTCGTTTGGCATCTGCTAAGGTATTGTAATATGATCCCAGATGAATGGCGGCCAATGTATTTCTTGACAGGTATCAGTAGCAGGATTCATTTTCCCAGTGACGTGTTGATGTGTACAGTTGCATTCAGCCACGGTAGAGAGATGTCGGCGTTAACCGGAGTGAAGGTGTGGACCAGGGTCATGAGATCCCTGTTAATTATAATTGATTGATTGATTGATTCAGGAGTGATGCGGTGCCCTAGAAATGATACTTTGTTGGTGCCAAAGGTACACTTGTCGTACCGGACAACAAGTCAATTCTGTTGTAGGAGGTCAAGAACGTTACGTAGGCGACGGAGGTGTTCCTCTTTGGAGGAAGAGAACACAAGTAAGTCGTCCATGTAATTTACTTATAATGAGAGGTCCCCTAATATGCCATCCATGAGTCACTAAAAAGTTTCCCCAGCATTACGAAGGCCAAATCAGGAGTAATTGAATGTGTATGTACTGAGGGGGATGATGATGGTGGTCTTTGGGTTATCTTCTGGGTTCATGGGTACTTCATAACACCTCTTCAAGAGGTCAAGAGTGTAGAAAACATTTGTTTTGTGCAAGTAGGAGTGGTGTCGGGGGTAGTAATCCGATTCTGTCTGCATGTTCAGACGCTTGTAATCCCATAAGGGCACAAGGGGTCATCCTTCTTCAGTCTGATGTGTAACAGTGATGACCATGGACTTGGGGGTGAACGTTTGTTTAGTGGCTGACAAATTATCTTGGGTGAAACAGCTAATTCTAGCATAGAGCAGGGGGCCCATTGTATTGATAGTGCGATACACACTGTGCTTTGCGGGAACCGTGGGCATTTGGGAAAGATCAGGATGGAAGACTTCCGGGTACGACAAGAGAAGGTGGTTTTAGACCTCCGTTGAGGAGATGTTAACAAGTAATGGTCTTTTGACTAAAAGTCGATGCACTACATTCAACCAGGAGGGGTAAATGGGCAAGGAAATCCACACAATGTATTTGTAATGTTATGTTAGCAACAAGGAATTTTCAAGAGTATTTGGCACTTCCAAACGATAGTGTGAATATCTCGTACCTATGGGTGGGGATATCAGATACATTGGCACCTACCAGGCAGACATCAACAGTCTTAGAATAACTATGTCATGTCCAGGAAAGTAACTTTGGTAGAAGGGAACAGCAAGCATCAGTGTCTACCAAAAACTGCACACCTGTACCTGCATCATGTTAAAAGAAATGATTAGTGACAGGGGAGGCCACTGCTACAAGCAATATCCTACATGTGCTTTTTTTGGCCACTTACAGCTGCTGGCACATTTTATGCAGCAGCCAGAAATCTGAGGTAGTAGTAGCACAACTGTGGCTTATGGGTGTAAGTATGTAGCTGGAGAGGATGTTGGTTGGGTCGTGAGCAAAGGGCGGCATACGTAGGCAGTGGCCAGCTTTGTCTCTGCTCCGGCATGCATGCTGGATTTGGTCAGTGTTGATTAGCTGTCATCTTTCCCAGGGGTGGAGGCACTGATGGAGGTCTTGAAGGTGGCGATGTGGCAGTTCACAAGGCCATCATCTTTGGTCATCATGTCCTTCATGGCAAGGTATTAACGTCAAAGATGTCAGTGTATACAAGTTCAGGTAAGTGTTATACCCAAAGGGCGCGGATTAGGTTCACTTCCTGAGGAGAACCATCTACAGCAGGTTGCAAGAAACTTTTACTGGCCATTTTTGTGAGGATGAAGGAATCATTTTGATCCACTAACAGCCGTTGAGAAAGCTGACAAAACTTGGCTGTACGGTCGGCTGACGATGGTGAGTATTGGTCCAAGGAGTATGTTTTGAGGGTGTCATACAATATTGGGTCATAAAACCAATCAGAAATTTTAAGGAAAGTGTCCTCGGGGATTACCACGAGGAAATAGTCTGCTTTACTGCCAGAGCGAGTCAGGATCTTGATGCAAAACTAAACTTCAGCACGCTGGAACCAAACGAATGCCTCTCTGTTGTCGTAGGGTGGCAGTATCAAGGATGCAGTGTAGGTTGTTTAGTCAGGATTGGTGGGCGGCATTATAACAAGGGTAGGTAGGGCGTAGTAGTGGGCGAAGCAAGGTGATGAAGAGCTTGTTACTCCGGAGCTCTCCATAGTGCAAGGTGGCTGTTAGGTGCTAACAGAGAGGCAAGGTGAATGCAAGTTTGAATAGGTTTTCTAAAATCAACGCGCTGAGAGAACGAGAGATAACAAAACGGAAGCATTACAGTGTATGAGGGTGTATGAAACACGTGTCTTTTTAGTTTGCTATCGTATCCTTGTTCTTTTTTTTTTTCTTGTCTTATTCCCATAATTTTTTCTTACTCTTTGAGTTGTAACCAGCTTATATTTTACGGGCACAAGTTAAATCTGGTAGGCCTATCTGATTAAATACTTTTCTTTTAATATATGACACCACAGATAAAATTGAATGAATCAATGATTTTATTTCATTAGATATTATGTCTAAGTAGTAACCCGATAAGATGACAATATAATATGGGTACAAATGGGTATAGAGAGAATGTATGTGTGTGGTTATGACATATATGAGTATGTGTGTATAAGGTCCGGAGAGAATTTCACATTGAATGAATTGTTAAATGTATGTGATTAGCTAATTTATAAGTTTTGCATGAGAGAGAGAGAGAGAGAGAGAGAGAGAGAGAGAGAGAGAGAGAGAGAGAGAGAGAGAGAGAGAGCGAGAGAGAGAGAGAGAGAGAGAGAGAGAGAGACAATATGTTGGCTAATCATAGCTCATATTAAGCTCACTAGATTATTCATTCCGTGAACAAATCTTAAATGATGCAAACAAAAAAAGTGTCTTAACTGAAATAGGTGTTCCTTGTCTTCAAACGAAAAGAAGTTAACGAGGCTCTTCACTGGCATTACCAGGTAATGCAGTTGATTAACTATTCATGGAAGAGTAAATAATCTGCTTTTCAGTCGGCCGTTTTTCCTACCTTGGATCATATTATACTGTTTAATACATTTTTTTTTCTTTTTTTTTTTTGGTCGTTGGGGTGATGCTATATACATTCATACTCGTGATTCCCGAAACAGTTAACATAGACGATTTGAGAGACTGCGGTAACTTTTTTTCCCTGGTAAGATAGTTTGATATCTTGATGAATAAAATAATGCATTGGCCGATGTGGTAACGTTCCTGACTGGTGAACGCCAGACTGGGGTTCAAGTCCCCCTCAAACTCATTAGTTTCTTTGGTCGTTGCAATCTCACTATCCTTGTGAGCTAAGGAGGGCGGTTTGGGGGAGCCTATAGGTCTATTTGCTGAGTCACCAGCAGCCATTGCCTGGCCCTCCCTGGTTCTAGCTTGGGTGGAGAGGGGGCTTGGGCACTAATCATGTGTCTAGGTCCTTGTCCTGCTCGATAGGGCAATGTCACTGCCCCTTGCTCTGCCATTCATGAGCAACCTTTACAGAGATGAATCCATTTGGATATGTGGTTAAGTTCATCCAAAATCTAGAAAATACACTCCTTAACTATTAATGGTCCCTATATTTTATTCCAGTAGAATTGGTTTCTCGCATTTTACTTTTCAACTTGGTTTACTATTTACATCAATTATATTATTACTTCTATTAGTAATAATAATAATAATAATAATAATAATAATAATAATAATAATAATAATAATAATAATAATAATAATAATACCACTACAACAACTAATAATAATAATAATAATAATAATAATAATAATAATAATAATAATACGACAAAGTAAAATTATAAAACTCTAAACAATTACCGTTTCACATTTAAGCTTCTTTAAAATCATAATACCAATTTGATTCCATCATTATTGAATCGCATATGTTACCTAATTACCACGGGTATCCTAGAAAAAAATAAAATCCTCCAGTGGAAAATAGTGAGATAATTCCCTATTCAGAATCGACAAAATTATTCTTCGTCATAAAAAGTTATAAGTTCGCCACTGACTCAGATTTTTACAATGTAAAATCACAGCTTAAATGCTCTTATTCAGAAAATGACTCGGCAACAATGTCATGCTGATTCATTTCATCCTTACCTATTGTTTTATGTAAAAATCTCTTACTAAATATTTCATTTCTTTTATATTAATCCATGCAAGGAGTAAATGAATGCAGCTTAAATTCTGATATGCTTTAGATATCTAGACATCAATTATCTCCCTAATGTTATTCAAGCATTCCATAGGATTGGCAATATATTTGGATTTATAAAGTTAATATACCTTTATAAATAACTATTCATTTTGATTAGTGTAGCATTTTACCTTTTCTGTGTATTTACACATTCCCAATATTACAATTTGTCTCAAAAGATTTATTTACAAATTGTTAGTATTTAATTTCAACCTTTCTTTTTATAATTTGCACCGATGATTCACTCTAAGCACCCGCAAAGGAGAGCTTGCTTAAGAATCTTTTTATATATAACATCCTTGTCTACAACCCATGTTTTTTCAACAGCCTGCTGTTAACACACTTTTGAAATATGAGTAAATTATATTATCTTTCGATATTTCATTATATTTATCCCCATATGCTTATATGAATCACCTTATCTTCCGTTTCTATTTAATCCATTTGCTCATATTTATTTTCAAAACTCTAATTTTTGTAAACAATTTGAAGCTTCCTTACCAACTTTTGCACTTTATCATCACTCTCCCTTACAAACAGTATTATCTATGAACATCAGCCATTCTACATTCCATTCACTATTCATTTTCCTAGTCTTCAACGTCTTTTACATTACCTCTGTTATGTTTTTACCTCTGGAGTTCCTTATTAAATCTTTAAAAAGCTGAGACAAAACAACCACCTAATTCAAACTCACTATCTTACCAAACCTTTGCGTTTCCTTCTTTTACACTCCACTATAGTTTTCAATCCATTATTTGCTTTTACTTTTAAAAACCATACACTCTTTACCCTTTCTAGTTTTATCGAACTTTTTTTTTTTTTTTTTTTTTTTTTTTTTTTGTAGGTGACAGTATGTCCTGATCATTTTTTTATTCCCTTTTGTTTTAAGTAAATCATATATAACTGCTTCATAATAAGCGCTTATATTTAGCTCCCTATTTTTCTCCTAAACTTGTACTGTTCACCTATGAATAGACCTTCTGCAAAATGTCTTACTTTTTCCAGCAAAATCTGAAAATTCCTGTTCCGATTATTCGAGTAATTTTATCCTGTATGTCATATAGATAAATATATCTATATAACGAAATCAATTTAGAGAGAGAGAGAGAGAGAGAGAGAGAGGAGAGAGAGAGAGAGAGAGGAGAGAGAGAGAGAGAGAGAGAGAGAGAGAGAGAAAAAAAACTATATGTTTAGACGATTAAGTAGGTTCCAAATATAATAATGCCACATTCTTATTTTTGAATTTCGAATCGCACAGTATTTGATGTTTTTGTAAATTTCCCATGAAGATTCTCATTACTTCCTTCACTTCCGTTTCGTTATTCTCATGCCGTTATGAAATGACGTTGTTCTAAAGAGATTATTAATATTTCTGCTAGTTAGGGAAATGCCTGGAAGGGATTACTGAAGCGGTTACAATTAATGTTGTTTTGCAAGCCAAAGAAATTCCAAGCAAGACCGTCTGACGTAAACAAGGGATTCCTAGACTTCTCAGTCCTTTTTCAAGTCTCTATGGAATTCCCTCTTTATACCATATACTGCAAGGAAAACTAACACCGAATAGTATTTTATTAGAAATTATGTTTATAACTATATCTTAATATTTCTTATCTCGTTAATTCACCATCTCTTCCAAGAACCCATTCTGTTTATTTATTTTGTCCATGTATCATCTCCTGACCAAGTCCAGTGTTTTACTTACTAGAATATTCTCATTTTACTTGACTCTCGTATCTATTTTTCTCTTTTTTTATCACCTGTTGTTCCCATCATAGTTCATTCCATACTTTTTTTTTTTTTCATTTCATTTTAATTGTAACTTACTGATGATATAATGATTTAGTAAGCATCCGAGTTTCTGGTGCATAAATTAATACTAGTA
>NC_090731.1:65482308-65484808 GCF_036898095.1 Palaemon carinicauda | reverse complement strand
AATGTTATATCCCTGATTCCATTGTTTTTGGAACTAAATTTCTCGGAAAAAAAAAGCATGAACAACGCCTATGTTTGAAGGCCATATCTTTTTTTATGTTTCTTTTTGCGTTTCATTACCCTTCTATCAAGCATTTTTTATGATTTGTAAATAACCAAATTATTTTTTTTTCAGTTATCACTTATATCCTTTTCACGTCATCAGCTTGGTATTATCGCTTTTCTCTTTATCTTCACCAAACTCTTTTTATATATATATTAAAAATAATATTAAAAACCGCATACTTACTCTCTCTCTCTCTCTCTCTCTCTCTCTCTCTCTCTCTCTCTCTCTCTCTCTCTCTCTCTCTCTCTCTCTCTCTCTCTCTCTCTCTCCTCGATTATATATATATATATATATATATATATATATATATATATATATATATATATATATATATATATATATATATATTTATTTATTTATATATATACTGTATATGTGTATATATATATCTATCTATCTATCTATATATATATATATATATATATATATATATATATATATATATATATATATATATATATTTATATATATCTATATATATATATTTATATAAATGTATATATGTATATATATACATATATATACAGTATATATATATATATATATATATATATATATATATATATATATATAAATATATATATGTGCAGTATATATATATATATATATATATATATATATATATATATATATATATATATATATATAGGTATATATATATATATATATATATATATATATATATATATATATATATACCTATATATGTATATAAATAAATAAATAAATATATATATATATATATATATATATATATATATATATATATATATATATATATATATACCTATATATATATATATATATATATATATATATATATATATATATATATATATATATATATATATATATATATATATATATATATATATATATATTAGCTAAAGTTCACCTTAACAGTGTCACTCGTTTTCCTTTCATTTAATACTTGTCCATCCATGTCGTAAGGTGTGTCTGGTCAATAGAGTAAACACAGACACCCCATAAGGATGAATTAACTATAACAGACTATTACAAAGATGTCGGTAATACTGAATCGCTATCTATATAGGCCTCAACTGCTGGGTGTTTATTTACATATACTATTCCAATTATGATTAGTGGTTTAATTTTCAAACGTTACTTTCTGATTTAACAATAATATAGTAATGTACTCGAATTTATTTGCCAGTGGTTAATTGATTAGAAATACTCCTGTTAGTGATCAACCTATTCATGATGGAAAACTAATTCATATGTCAACTTTGAAAAAAAAAAATAGGTATTCTCCCCCAAAAAAATATAGGGGAAAAGTAGCACTGATATATTTAAATTTTTATTTTTTCCAAATATATTCTAACCAACATGGTTTCTGGCTGAAATAATTAATGCATTTTTGACAAATATATATATATATATATATATATATATATATATATATATATATATATATATATATATATATATATATATGTATATATATATATATATATATATATATATATATATATATATATATATATGTATATATATATATATATATATATATATATATATATATATATATATATATATATATATATATATACATATATATATACATATATATATATATACATATATATATATATATATATATATATATATATATATATATATATATATATATATATATATATATATATATATATATTCTTTTTATGACTTTCCCTTCGTACCATAAAAAATTTCCTTCATCTAAACAAAAATTCTCTACAAAATTAATTCCTATTTTTACCATCCTCTTCAACGAAATATTTATTTAGCAACCAATTTGATTTCTTCAATCCCTCAAACATTCCACACTGATAAATCATGGCCCTTGTTAAAATCAAGATCTTTACCTAACTACCATCAATATCAGCAATTTTTGTTTCTGTAATTTCTTTACTATTTTTGAATTTTAACCTTTGTTTTTCCACAACCTTTTGTCGTTTGGGAAATATAGGTTATAAATATAAGGAGAGACTAAGAGAAATGATCCTTAAATCCCAAATGCGCTGAGGATGAATACCCAAGAGTACAGGATCAACAAAGATAAATGTCAAAGTAGCTCCTGGATGGCAGAACTGAAGTCATCACCAGAAATCAGGATGAAAAGTATTCACTTTGGATGGGGTAATGGAAAAGAATCAGCGCTGCGGGAACGGTCAGACACTTATTGGTAATGGATGTCGTTTGGTAGGAACACCATGAATGAATAGAAGATACAATATCTCTCTCTCTCTCTCTCTCTCTCTCTCTCTCTCTCTCTCTCTCTCTCTCTCTCTCTCTCTCTCTCTCTCTCTCAAAAGGATATTTGTGTATTTGTTATTGATCTAAATTTCTGGGAAATTCAAATGTGCATGAAAAATTGGAAAAGTGGAAGATCTCT
>NC_090731.1:65474808-65477308 GCF_036898095.1 Palaemon carinicauda | reverse complement strand
GAGGTAAACTACCCTCTGTCCTAAAGAATTGGATACTCGTTTAACATACGAGTTCTTGATGACTCTCATTGGCCAACTATTCTAATGTGATTGCTGTTAGGCATTTAATGATTGAATGTCTTCTTATTATTATTATTATTATTATTATTATTTGCTAAGCTACAACCCTAGCTGGAAAAGCAAAATGCTATAAGCCCAGGGGCCCCAACAGGGAAAATAGCCCAGTAAGGAAAGGAAAGAAGGAAAAATAAAATATTTTAAGAAGAGTAACATTAAAATAAATATTTCCTATATAAACTATGAAAACTTTAACAAAACAAGAGGGAGAGAAATTAAATAGAATAGTGTGCCTGATTGTACCCTCAAGCAAGAGAACTCTAACCCAAGACAGTGGAAGACCATGGTACAGAGGCTATGGCACTACCCAAGACTAGAGAACAATGGTTTGATTTTGGAGTGTCCTTCTCCTAGAAGAGCTGCTTACCATAGCTAAAGAGTCTCTTCTACCCTTACTAAGAGGAAAGTAGCCACAGAACAAATACAGTGCAGTAGTTAACCCCTTGAGCGAAGAAGAATTGTTTAGTAACCTCAGTGTTGTCAGGTGTGTGAGGACAGAGGAGAATCTGTTAAGAATAGGCCAGACTATTCGGCGTATGTGTAGGCAAAGAGAAAGAACCGTAACCAAAGAGAAGGATCCAACGTAGTACTGTCTGGCCAATCAAAGGACCCCATAACTCTCTGGCGGTAGTAGTCCTGGGGATCTCAGAAAATCATTCTTCTCTACAGCTCATGGTGAGAAGGGCAGGTACAGCCACACCAAGATTCTTGGAGTAGAAGTTGTTTATAAAGCCAGTGGGATTTCAAGCTCGTGTTGGAAGATGGCTTTCTTATTCATTTTGTTTACTAAAAGCTCTCCATCCCACGCTTATCATTCTCTTAATTTCGGTCTTATGTCCTGGGGAAACACTGACTGTCCCAATTCTGTATATTCATTAACAATCTCTAGAAGTTCGACCATATCTGTTATTTGTTGTATCTCTGCATTTTCATTGAACATTATCCTAGTTTAACTCATATTCATTTTCAGTCCTACATTTCTGTTTTCTCTATTCAAATCTTCTCTCATGTTTTGCAGTGCCTTCCATGATTCACTAAACACAGCTATGTCTTATGTGAAGCTTACGTTTTTAAGGTATTCTCCAATCTAAATTGTTAAAAATGTATTCAAGGCATGTTGTATAGAATTTAGGAGAGGTTTTGTCTCCTGGGCTAACTCCATTCTTATTCAGAATTTTCTTTCTATCTTTATATAGTTTTAAGATTTCTATACTTTCCGAATTGATATCTTCAAGTGTTCTAACATAAGATTAATCTATTCCCTGTCTTTGATAGGCTTTCATTACTGCTGAAGTTTTGACAGAATTTGAAACTTTTTCATGGTCAATATTAGCCATACATAGTGGTCTGTTATGATCTGTTTATTTTTCCATTAGCAAGTTAATTAATGTATATGGTCGGTTGATGAATACCCACTTATAAAGCATGTTGGCCCTCTTGGTTTATTGAAGGCTAGTTATCTTTCTATTCACCCAAATATGATCTTTGTAAATATTTTTCATGTTACGGTGAATAAACGTATTACTTAATTACTTACTCTGATGGCTGCTTTTCCGGTCCCATACAGCAGGGGAACCCCACTTTCTACTGGACCTCCACTGTCGTTTTACCTTGTTCGTTCAGAGTATTTAACGTTCGATAACGCATATTGTTCATTTACTGTTAAATCGTCACTGTCAAAATACTCATGGAATAAGAAAGTCTTCAGTTTTCTCTTGAAAGACTTATTGTCTTCAATTACTCGAATGTTTCGTGGGAGCTTATTTTATAGTCTCTGGGTCGCATATTTAAAGGCTCTGGAGCCTAAAGTAGACATAAATCTAGGTTCCAACAGTTTGAAGCCATCTGTAACTATTCTCGTGTCGAGACGATTTGTTGGCTGCGCAATATGTAGAAATTCTCCTAAGTATTTTGGACGGCCAGTTCTAATAACTTGGTGGGTTATTATACATATTTTAAATTTAATTCTCGCTTCAATCGGCAGCCAGTGTAAATCAATTAGTATATAGGTGATTCTTTCTCTAGGTGGGACACCTTTTATCAGTCTTGCTCCTCTGTTTATTATGTTTTGTAATTTCTTAAGTTGCACTTTTGGTAAATTGTAGTACTTTTTTATAAACGCAATATTTCTTAGATGATGACCAGCAGTTTTTATTACATTATTTATTTGGGCATTTAGAGACAGGTATTGTAGATAATTTTTCAGGTCTTTTGTGTTTCCCTTTTTGTGTGAATTATTAGAGTGATAAAATTTGCAAGCTCTAGGTACAGGCAATTTTTGCAGACATGTTGTGTAAAGTTGAAAAGTTAAGAATTAATGCTCCCCTGCCACTTTACACATTTTTTTTTTTACCGGAATGTCACGCAATGAGTCATAGCAAGG
>NC_090731.1:65427308-65437308 GCF_036898095.1 Palaemon carinicauda | reverse complement strand
TGATGATGATTATGATATAACCCCCTTCTTCATTTCAAGGTTTAGAATATTATATTAGCCAAGATATTCCCATTATAAACATTACAGTTATATTGATATACTTTGCTAGATACCAGTACAATTAACAAATATATTTATCCACTCATAAATTATGAAGACATCTTTATCAACCACAAAATTAATAATGTCCGCATCATGAATGATGAAAAATGTGAAGGGATATATGAATATATTATTCATCATGAGCATCCTCGTCCGCATATGGATAAAAACGTCCGAAGTAATGTATATGTAAATATATGTTAACTCGTCTGCAAAAATTCCGCCAACTGATGAAGTTGGTCGAGTCTCCGGTTTAGGCTACGAGGCCTAAGAGGTTTTACATTTAAATACGAATTTTGCCGTTGATATTTTTCTTATTCGTTAATTCTCTTATAGATAAATAAATTCATAACTAACAATCTGTACCAAAATTATAATGAAAAATTTATGATTGTAGATAAGTCATACCTTTGCTAAGGTCTAAATACCTATAAGCAGGATTCAGTTAGTTGCACTTATATGGATGAAATCTTACGGCCCTATAAGTGACCTTAGCTTCGATAAAACTTTGTTTTCAAATATAAAGGCTCTGGATATTTAGTGTTTCTGCTCATTTAATCTAGGATACTTTCAACAAGATATGAAAACCTACCCTCCGTCAAAAGAAATTAATAATGATATTTTTTTTTCTTAAACGTAACGTTTTATATAGTTCTGCCACCAAAAAAGCAAACGAGTAATATAGACAAAGAAACAAGATATCCGAATAAAAAGAGGATTTGTGGCTGTATGTATTTGATACCTTAATCCATGTACCTTTCAATAGGATGGTTGGATTGATGTATGTCAAAAACAAATATTTAAATAGAAATAGGGTCATTATTATATAGGTCAATTAGGACACCCAAATCAAAATTTCAACAATTCTGGTAAAACATGCCGTTAAATCTAATAATGAATATTTTCCATGAGATTTGGAATAGTGTGTTCTGATATTTCAATCATTTAAGATACATAATTTTTCACCATTCTTCACCCGTTAAACCATAGACCCACTTGTATTAACAATAATACATTTAGTGTTCCAGATGTGATTATTTCATGTATATTTGGTGGTTCATACTGCAAAGTTTGCAAATGCTAATTACATACATATATTTAGATAATCAGAAATGGTAAATAAAATGTCATTGTAAGTTGCATTCTCATTAAGATACATACGGTTACAAATGTATCATCAAGATAAACCGAAATGCTACATTAAGATGGAATACCATCAGAATGGTGTAGCCTATGCATATTGAAATAGGGTTCCCGTTTTTCAATATTTGAAAAATTTCTCCTAAATGTAAATGAAATTATAGACCATATATGCTTCGTTGAATCAAGCGTAGGTTGAACATTAGGGTAATGGAGATGCATTCCATTATGAAAAGCATTATTTTTATTTTTTAATCTAGATATGTTTAAATATACCTGCAATACTTTGTTAATTTGGGTTGAGGTCTTTGATTATTATTTCCTGGTGTTTACTTTGATTAATATCTATTCTCAGATTACAAATTTTATTACTGTTGAGTCTTGTTCTGAAATTTTTTAAGATGAAGTGTGTCTGGAGAACACTTTTTATATGATGATCAACTCGCATACAAGCAGCATTGTGGGTTTCAATTTATATTCCTAACAAAGTTATGAATCATATTGTAAATTTTATGTATATATAGGCTATTATCATGAAATTTATTGACAAGGTTTTCTTCATCTGTTTGTGTAATAGATAAATCTTTTTCCACCTCGAACTCTCCCAACTTTTGGGCAGCTTCATTGATAATATGGTTAGGCTCAGAAGCCTGAACTAATATTTTGATTCTGCAACAAGAAAATCACATAAGCCACAGTTGAATTTTATTCAGAATAGTATTAAAAGATATCTCTCAAGCATAGATTGGAGACTATATAAAATTTTCTTCTAGTCTTAGTCTTTCAAGTAACTATCTTTCCATCAGGTTCTAGTTACGTGAATGTTAATATTAGATAAAATATTACAATATCAGGCAAAAGAATCTGTGCTTCACACCTGTCTTTTTATCGGCTACTTTTTTTTTTTTTTTTATGCCTCTTGTCTAATAAGTGGCTAAAAGTCCCCGTCATTGAAAATACCTTAAATTCACTGTTAGGGGCTGTACTATCCTACGGTAAATAGGCCTTCTTCAGCTGAAAAATTGCAAAAAGCTCTTAGTACCTTTGCACTCTCGCCTGTGTACGTTTACGTTAGGATGTTCAACTGTCTGGAATTATTTCCCATTTACAGAGCTTTGCGTAACTAATTTCAGGACACCTTCTTTAATATTCTAGACCTTTGACTCCAATTATGCTAACGGGAATTCTGCAGTTATAAAATGGCATATCATTAACAATTTCAATGTATCTCTCTCTCTCTCTCTCTCTCTCTCTCTCTCTCTCTCTCTCTCTCTCTCTCTCTCTCTCTCTCTGAAAGGGCAACCCAGTCTTATTGTCAATATTTATCAATTCCATTTACCAAATCTAGGAGGCGTCATCAACCTTAAGACTCATCTCGTGTATTTTTGGTAACTAAGATTAATTACAGCAAGTCTAATGAGCGTTAAAATAAAAACATCTCATTTTAGAGATCAACCTCCAACTATGGAGGATTCCATCTAGCATAAAATGATTCATTCGATCATATATGGATTTTTCCTGTTATAGAATTTTAATAAGTACTGAATCATAATCTATTCTTCAGCGTTTGTTTAATTTAGTAAGCATTTTAATCCAGAAAAAAAAAATCGTATAAGTTATTTTTTTATTTTTTTAAGTTTAGGAAAATTTCATAATGTGTTTTTTTTTCTCTTGGAAAAATTTCAAGACTTTCATAAGTTTATTATGTCCTACAATCTAAACACCCCGCTAGTTACTGTTCATTGTAAAGACTCATCTTTGCAATGAAATATTTTCTAGATATTTTTTGAAAATAAAATCATTAAAAAGTTTGCCTGAGAGGTATTGTTTTAAGGGTTATTTTTGCTTCAATAAAATCAATAACTCCTACTTAATTCTTACATTGTTTTGAGGCACTAGGAAATTATGCCAGCATTGTCTTATCTTAACTTTTGCTAAGTACCTCTGTTTTTTTTTTAATTTCATTAAGGGATTTTTTTGGGGGGTTGAGAAAAAAAAAAGATTTGCCTGAAAGCATTTTCGAACATGAATTGTTTTTTTTTTTTTTTTTTTTTTTTTTTTTTATATAATCAATTGTTAGATATTGAAAAATGTCTTAAATGTAATAGGTTTTTAGGAAGCATTATCTATCGTTTAATAGTGGAAGAGAAGTACTGTGAAAATTTTACCTATCTAGCTGACTATAGACAGTTACCCTTTGCATGAGATGTATGAATGACATTTCGTTTGGCGTTATTAACACTGAGATTTTTTTATATTTAGTACATAACAAATAATTCTGATATAGAATTTAACTCAAAATGCATTAAAGAATACGAAAATTTAAAAAAATAGCTGAAATAAATATTCAGAACTGATTATTAAAAATCCTTTGGTATCACTTTCTTTTTGTGGAAGATTGAAGAATCTGTCCCACTAAGTCTTGAAAAGGCGTATATGAAAGTATATAAGGTCAAAAATAAAAAAGAAAATAAGAAAATAGTTGCTAATTTTATTTTAAATTTATGTGTGATTTAAAAAAAAAGGGGGGGGGGGTTAAAGTATAATGACAAATAGTACAAATAAATGGTATGAATAATCAGTCTGGGAATGCAGACCTCCGCCGCGGCAGTTTATTTCCCAGAATCAATTTAGACCCTAGGCGTATTTGAAGTCTGTGCGACAACCATGTGCGAGATTTGGGTTAAGGTTAGGGTTAACTTGGTAGACCTTTTGCTTGATCTTGAAAGTTTAACTACTCTATGAGTAAAATTGTGGCCAGAAAGTTGTTCAGAAACAAACAAACAAATATACAATGGGGCAAACAAACAAACAGGGGTAAAAACGTAATCTCCTACCAAATTCGTTGATGGAGGTAACATTTTAAAAGTATATTTCTAAGATATATAGATCAAAATGATAAGAAAAATGCCACCAAACTATTGCTACCCTAGGTCACACTTCCTTTGCGGAGAAAATGCAATTTCATTGGTTGAAAGAATATTGAACTCCCTTTACCCTCTGTCACTCGCTTTGAAATAAGAGTAGCTCCAGTTAGGAGCTTCAGTGGGTCTCTTAAACATAACCAAATTCTTGTTAGAGTTCCCTTGCTTGAGATTACCCTCGGCCACACTATTCTATGTTATTTCTCTTCCGCTTTTTTTGTTAGTTTTTTTAATAGTTTATATGTGGAATATTTATTTTAAGGTTGTTACCGTTCTTAAGATATTTTCTTTTTCTTTTTTCCTTTCCTTGCTGGCCTATTTTCTCTGTTGGAGCCCCTGGTCTTATAGCATCCTGCTTTTCCAACTAGGGTTGAAGCTTAGCTAATAATAATAATAATAATAATAATAATAATAATAATAATAATAATAATAATAATAATAATAATAATAATAATAATAATAATAATAATGAATTTCATACGTGATGAAAATGGTTCCTTAAAGAAAACGTTTTGATTTGATCTAATAAAGTAGAGTTTACTTATATAACCTGATAATATTAACCTATATTTTCATACTCAGTCAGCTAATTCCATTTGTGTTAAATCTTGTATACCCTGGTCTTCCACTGTCTTGTGGTAGAGTTCTCTAGCTTGAGGGAAACACTAGGCATGGTATTCTATCTTATTTCTCTTTTTCTTGTTTTTTAAAGCTTCCATAGTTTATATATGAAAGATTTATTTTACTATTGTTACCGTTCTTGAAATATTTTATTATAATTGTTAATTACTTCTCTTGTGGTTTATTTATTTCTCTATCATTTTCCTCTCTAGGCTTTTTTCCTGTTGAAACCCTAGGGCTTATAGCATTCTTCTTTAAACTCCTTCCCATCATACACTTTTTTTTTTTTTGGTTAACTGTTATGCATATTGCTTCATGTATAATAACGCTATGAGATAAATAAATTTTTCCTAATAGGATACTGTAGATGACATTACTTAATTTTCAATGGAATTTTATTTAACTTAATCTACAATGCAGTTAATTATTCATTGATGATTGTGTTTAGTTTCTATTTTTGAGGAGTTTTACTTATGAAAAAATTCACGTGATGTAAGACAGAATATACCCTTCATTGAGTTTTTTATCTTCATAAATGATTCACAGAATATTTTTATTCCTTCATTCATAAAATTTTCTGAATAATTAACTACGGTAGAATATATTAGAAGAAATATATTCAAATATGATGATGGCCCCCCCCCCTCCCCCCCCGAAAAAAAAAAAAAACTTTTACATACACGAAGCTGAATATAAAGGCTCTAAAAAATAACAAATGATAATAAAAGCAAAAAAATATTTTATCTGAAATTTGGATATTAAAAAACAAATATTGATTCTGTTTGCTCAGGGAAAACTACTTTCTACAAATTCTTTGAACAACTGATCATCAAAACAATTTAGAATTTATGGAAAAAAAAAGTTTTACAAAGTTGGTCAACCAAGAAAGATTTTTATAATATTTAGGATCAAATATCTAAATTTCCTCTCTGTTTTTCTTTTATGATGGTAGATTGGATATCTGAAGTTCCTCGTGTTTGTTTATATGGAAGCTGTAATAAAAGTTGTGCTGGAGGTTGGAAAAAGATGGTAAGTCTCTTGTAGAGATTTGTATCAGTAGGATAATCTTTTGGGGTAGGAAGGGGATAGTTCTTTATTGATGAACTTTTCGAAGACTTTTAGTAAACGAACGTTTTTGTTTTTCATAAATTTTACGAAAATAATTCATGAAAATATTTCCATCTAATGAATAATAATGTCCTATTAGTAATCTTACCCTACATTGCTGCTGTGAAGCAAAACATAGTGACGAAAAAT
The DNA here is from genome assembly GCF_036898095.1 of Palaemon carinicauda. Taxonomy (NCBI): domain Eukaryota; kingdom Metazoa; phylum Arthropoda; class Malacostraca; order Decapoda; family Palaemonidae; genus Palaemon; species Palaemon carinicauda. Next base: position 65,431,264 of record NC_090731.1, on the reverse strand, counting down.
TAAAAATATCCTTATTATTATTATTATTATTATTATTATCATTATTATTATTATTATTATTATTATTATTATTATTATTGTTACAAGCTAAGCTACAAGACCCTTGGGATTTTATCGTCCTGCTTTTCCAACTATGGTTGTAGTTTAGCATGTAATAATAATAATAATAATAATAATAATAATAATAATAATAATAATAATAATAATAATAATAATAATAAAAATAATAATAATAATAATAATAAAAACAATTTTAGCGCCAACGTTATCCCTGCGTGTCGTACGAGGCGACTAAAAGGGACGGGACGTGGGGGCTGGGAACCCCCTCTCCTGTATAAGAATCCTGTGAGACATCATCAAAGAGATGGAGCTGGGGGGAGAGTGACTGCTCCCCGCACTCTAGTTTTGGGGTGTATGAATGTGCGTGGATGTAGTACGATAGAGAGTAAAAGATGTGATATTGGAAGTATGTTTAGAAGTAGAAGGATGGATGTATTGGCCTTGTGTGAGACAAAAATGAAAGGAAAGGGTGAAGTGATGTTTGGTGAAATGTCTGGTAGAGTGTCTGGGATTGAAAGGGGAAGAGCGAGAGAGGGTGTGGCTTTATTGCTGAGTGAATGGATGAGAGGTAAAGTATTGGAATGGAAGGAGATATCATCTAGGTTAATGTGGGTAAGGGTTAGGTTGGGTAGGGAATGTTGGGCGTTTGACAGTGCGTATGGGCCAGGTAGTGAGAAAAGTGAAGAAGAGCGGAATAAGTTCTGGAATGAATTAACTAGGTGTGTAGAAGGAATTATGTAGTTGTCATTGGTGACTTAAATGCTAGAGTGGGCGCTGGAGAGGTAAAAGGTGTCATTGGGAAGTATGGCTTACCAGGTGAAAATGAGAGTGGTGAGAGACTGGTAGATATGTGTGTTGAACAAGAGATGGTAATAAGTGCTAGCTTTTTTAAAAAGAAAGATAAAAATAAGTATACATGGGTAAGAGTGGCAAATGGAAGGGTAGTAGAAAGGGCATTATGGATTATGTGTTGATAACTAAAAGAATGTTTGGAAGATTGAAAGACGTGCATGTGTTTAGGGGTATGGCTAACGGTATGTCTGATCATTTTTTGGTGGAAGGAAAATTAGTTGTAGCAAAAGAGTGGGGGGATAGAGTAGGTGGATGTAAAAGGGATCTAGTGAGGGTTGAAGAGCTAATAAAACCGGGGGTAAAAAGTAAATATCAGGAAAGGTTGAAAATGGCATATGACGAGGTGAGAGTAAGAGAAACTGGTAATTTAGAGGAGGAGTGGAAGTTAGCAAAAGAATATTTTGTTGGGATTGCAAGTGATGTATGTGGCAAGAAGGTTGTTGGAGGCAGCATGAGGAAGGGCAGTGAATGGTGGAATGAAGGAGTGAAGGTAAAAGTGGAAGAGAAAAAGAGGGCTTTTGAAGATTGGCTGCAGAGTAATAGTATAGAGAAGTATGAAAAATATAGAGAGAAAAATGTGGAAGTAAAGTGCAAGGTACGTGAGACAAAGAGGGCAGCAGACCTGAGGTGGGGTCAGGGACTGGGTCAGTCATATGAAGAGAATAAGAAGAAGTTCTGGAAAGATGTGAAGAGAGTAAGGAAGGCTGGCGCAAGAATTGAAGAGACAGATAAAGATGGAAATGGAAGGTTGTTAAAAGGAGAGGAGGCAAGGAAAAGGTGGGCAGAATATTTTGAAAGTGTGCTGAATGTTCAGGATAATAGGGAGGCAGATATAATTGCTGTTCCAGGTGTTGAGGTGCCAGTGATGGGAGATAAGAAGGAGAGAGAGATTACAATAGAGGAAGTGAGGAGAGTACTAGATGAAACGATAGTAGGAAAAGCGTCTGGTATGGATGGTGTGAAAGCTGAGATGTTGAAGGAAGGGGGTGTGACTGTACTTGAATGGTTGGTGAGATTGTTTAATATGTGTTTTGTGTTGTCAATGGTACCAGTAGATTGGGTTTGTGCATGTATTGTACCACTATATAAGGGTAAGGGAGATGTGCATGAGTGTTGTAATTCAAGAGGTATTAGTTTGTTGAGTGTAGTTGGAAAAGTGTATGGTAGAGTAATGATTAATAGGATTAAGGATAAAACAAAGAATGCAATCTTGGAAGTACAGGGTGGTTTTAGAAGAGGTAGGGGTTGTATGAATCAGATTTTTACAGTTAGGCAGATATGCGAGAAATATTTAGCAAAAGGTAAGGAGGTGTATGTTGCGTTTATGGATCTGGAGAAAGCATATTATAGAGTTGATAGGGAAGCAATGTGGAATGTGATGAGGTTATATGGAGTTGGTGGAAGGTTCTTGCAAGCAGTGAAAAGTTTTTACAAAGGTAGTAAAGCATGTGTTAGAATAGGAAATGAAGTGAGTGATTGGTTTCCAGTGAGAGTGAGGATAAGACAGGGATGTGTGATGGCGCCGTGGTTGTTTAACTTATATGTTGATGGAGTGGTGAGAGAGGTGAACTCTCGAGTGCTTGGACGAGGATTAAAACTGGTAGGCGAGAATGATCATGAATGGGAGGTAAATCAGTTGTTGTTTGCGGATGATACTGTACTGGTAGCAGACACAGAAGAGAAGCTTGACCGACTAGTGACAGAATTTGGAAGGGTGTGTGAGAGAAGGAAGTTGAAAGTTAATGTGGGTGAGAGTAAGGTTATGAGATGTACGAGAAGGGAAGGTGGTGCAAGGTTGAATGTCATGTTGAATGGAGAGATACTTGAGGAGGTGGATCAGTTTAAGTACTTGGGGTCTGTTGTTGCAGCAAATGGTGGAGTGGAAGCAGATGTACGTCAGAGAGTGAATGAAGATTGCAAAGTGTTAGGGGCAGTTAAGGGAGTAGTAAGAAATAGAGGGTTGGGCATAAATATAAAGAGAGTTCTATATGAGAAAGTGATTGTACTAACTGTGATGTATGGATCGGAGTTGTGGAGAATGAAAGTGATGGAGAGACAGAAATTGAATATGTTTGTGATGAAGTGTCTAAGGAGTATGGCTGGTTATCTCGAGTAGATAGGGTTAGGAATGAAGTGGTGAGGGTGAGAACGGGTGTAAGAAATGAGTTAGCAGCTAGAGTGGATATGAATGTGTTGAGGTGGTTTGGCCATGTTGAAAGTATGGAAAATGGCTGTCTGCTAAAGAAGGTGATGAATGCAAGAGTTGATGGGAGAAGTACAAGAGGAAGGCCAAGGTTTGGGTGGATGGATGGTGTGAAGAAAGCTCTGGGTGAAAGGAGGATAGATATGAGAGAGGCAAGAGAGCGTGCTAGAAATAGGAATGAATGGCGAGCGATTGTGACGCAGTTCCGGTAGGCCCTACTGCTTCCTCCGGTGCCTTAGATTATCGCGGAGGTAGCAACAGTAGGGGATTCAGCATTATGAAGCTTCCTCTGTGGTGGATAATGTGGTAGGTTGGGCTGTGGCACCCTAGCAGTACCAGCTGAACTCGGCTGAGTCCCTGGTTAGGCTGAAGGAACGTAGAGAGTAGAGGTCCCCTTTTTGTTTTGTTTCATTGTTGATGTCGGCTAGCCCCCAAAATTAGGCGAAGTGCCTTTGGTATATATATGTGTATTTAGTAATAATAATAATAATAATAATAATAATAATAATAATAATAATAATAATAATAATAATAATGATTGAAAAGAGTATCAACATTATTCCCTATTCATGGTTTTGCATATTGTTAATATATTACCTATCGATAATCTATGTTTCAAAACAAGCGATTCCTTTTCAAAAATATACTCGTATGTCATTAATGATCCTTGTTGGCTTCAAATATGTACCTCATCAGCAGGGAGCTATTGATTAGGTTTTAATAGCTTTTCAGTAAGGGATGGAGTGGTTTTCACTCGTTTGTTGCCCCATAAGATTAAGAAAGTTTAATTGATTATCTGTAAAGTATGAATTTGCTGTTAGTAGTACTGCAAGCCATTTTC
>NC_090731.1:65419808-65422308 GCF_036898095.1 Palaemon carinicauda | reverse complement strand
AGAGAGAGAGAGAGAGAGAGAGAAGAGAGAGAGAGAGAGAGAGAGAGAGAGAGAGAGAGAGAGAGAGAGAGAGAGGTGGGTTGCCCAGTCTTATAGGATATAACAATATCATGAAAGAACTGTTTTCTCGAGTGATATAAAACATCATAAGCGCAAACTATCCATTTTAGATGTAAGAGCGGAGAATAAGTGAGATCAATCGAACACAGTAATAACCTTCGCTTTTGCATTTTTGCAGATTATCTCCAACGATATAAAATTCTTTTTGTTTCTGTTAGACTATTCTTTTACGGCTCAAAGTTCGGTTCCAATGAAAAGAATAGTTACATTAGTTGTATTGACGATATTATTCTATCAGTCAAGATAAAACTTATGTAGTGATACATTCAATATTAAAGGAGATTAATAATTGGTTGATATTCATCTGTCAATTATCTTACAGTCATAATCGCTAAGCAACGATGGTCCCATAACAGAAAAAAAGAATAAAATGAAGTATAGCTTCTGAATAAAGATAGCTATTCACGAGCTAGTTATTAATTTCATGCCCTCTTCACTTCCATTACATTTGTGACGTGTAAAGTTCCCCAAACACCCAACCGGTCTCCCAGCTCATTGATTTATTGGCCTTAGCCTCAGTCGTTGTCCAGCACAGACTCAATTCACCTGTCCATGATGCTGCAGTGGAGCTCCTGCCACTCGCCAGTAGAGATGCGTTCACCTAATTTCACTACACTAAGGTTTAGTTCCACATTAAGGGCCTGACCCAATTAAATGTTAAAGATGTTGGGTTCCAGTTCCAGTTTCATCAGCATGGGTACTCATCAGAACGTCAGCCGGTCATTCCCAACCCACCACTGTGGTGTCCAAGCACAGCAGTTACCTCCCCAGTAAACTGCTTAACCTCATGGTCCCGGGCGGGGATCGACCTGCCGCCATGCGAATAATAGGCAAACACATTACCACTGTAGTAGCAAAGCAGCAAAGCATACTATTGCTGTGATCCCCCATGACACCTCAGAAAACCTAGATTGACTTGATTAGCAAAGGAATCCTTCATATATTATGACACTTTCAAATCATACCTCCAGCCGAAAGTGTAGCTAAGAGTTTGCAACCCTTTCAACAACTCTTTGGAGATCAAAAGGTGTTGATGTTTCTCAAGAGATATGATTAGTATTGCTTGCGTTCAGCCTGCTGCAAACAGTTTTCGTTAAGTAAACCTACCTCGTACTCTTTATGTAAAACGTCCGTTGAAATCTATGCTAGATACCCTTTTCTGATACCGACACCTTGCCCATCCATATGGCCAGCCACTTCTTTACTGTCAAGAACCTCATTAACAACTCGTCTAATGAAAGGACACAACCAACCAACACCGACTGAAACTGATGTGAATGTTGTGGGATATCAAAGGCCATTTCATCCCCATGCCCACGCGTTGAAGAAGCTGGTTAGAATCCACCTAGGCTGTCTCACTTAAGTGGCCCACCCTATGCCTTGAACACCCACTGGATGAAGCCCTATACCGTCTATTGTGCTACTACCACTCCAGATTCGGAGCAACTGTTAAGATATGTGCTACCAGATGTCAATAGTCCAAAAACATGAAAGTAGGCTATCGCCTGTGGCAGTGCCCTCCCCAAGGACCTAATCTAATGTACACTTTCTGGTAAATACTGATACCCGGTTTTTTTTTCTGCCACGTTCCCTCTTATGGACAAGACCTGTACATTCTTACATCACCAATCCTTGATATGATACAATGATAGTCGTTTGAGAGTGCCCAGGACCTAGTATAAAAAATATACTTCGTGCATTACATGCAACTTGAAAGAAATATGTATAAGGGTAAATGTTCTATAGTTTATATAAGAAAATATTTATTTATTTTGGCGTTGTTGCTATTCTTAAAATATTTTCTTTTTTATTTTTTCCTTTCCTAACTGGATTTTTTCCTGTTGGACCCCTTGGGCTTATGGTCTCTTGCTTTTCTAACTAGGGTTGTAGCTTAGCTAGTAGTAATAATAATGATAATACAAATGTCTTTACATTATTACCATATAACAATATCAGGGTGAGTCTCCAAATTCTATAGAAAATATCTTAAAATAACTAATATACTCTTTAAAAAGATGAAAAGTCTGACAAATAACCAGTTTATACGAATTACCAAACAGAAATATATATAAATATATATATATATATATATATATATATATATATATATATATATATATATATATATAGTATATATATATATTATATATATATAATATTATATATATATATATATATATATATATATATATATATATATTATATATATATATATATATAATAGATATAGATATAGATATATAGATTATATAGATATATATTTATATTTACATATATATATATATATATATATATATATATATATATATATATATATATATATATATATATATATATATATATATATAATATATATATATATATATACGTATACACAAAC
>NC_090731.1:65407142-65409642 GCF_036898095.1 Palaemon carinicauda | reverse complement strand
CCAATTGTTTCTCCCTCAACCTCTTCATGTGTATTGCATTTTCATTTTCTTTTGATATTTAATTTTATATCCATCAATATTCTATTAATTCTCTAATAGCCCTCTCTGTTGGGAGCACTCCAGATTGGAGTTAATCGTATTGGAGTAGATCACTTCAGTGTACATTTCAATAACTTCAAGTGGCTCTTCATGACTCCAGTTGCAAAATTTGAATGCGTTCGTTCATTAAGTATATTAGTAACACACAGTATAAGATGATTTGTGTCCATTATTGAGGCCCTTCCCTTTCATTTAAAGATGTAAATATCGCTTAATGTTTGTAAAATTTAATTACTTTACTTAAATCCCCATCTCCACTAACTGAACATTGTTTTTTTTTTCTTCTTCTATGGGAATCTGAAGATAACTTTAATCTTTTATTCGGATTTAATTCTGATATATTCTTGCGCGAAAGAAAATATTCTTTTTCAGTCATTACGTGTAATTCACCTCCGTGTCTGCTTTATTTCTTAATAATTTTTATGTATAAATTGATATTATGTGCTGATTTATTATGGTCTTTAATTATACGAACACCATCATTGATATTTTGAAAAGCTATGAACTTGCTAGTGTTACCACTTTTTTACTTCTATGGCATATTCTTTTTTTTTTTTTTTTTTTTTTTTTCCAAAAACAATAATCATCCTTTAAGGTGTTAATATTCAGTTCTGTCTCCCTTTTCTCTTTTAAATTGAAATTTTGTACTTTTTATTTTTCGTATTTCTGCTCTTTCTTCTGCCTTCTTCAGGTAACAAATATCAAATAAATAGAAACTACAATTTGTTTACGAACAACTTTTCTTATCATTGACCTCATGGAAGAGAGGTAAAAGGGATTTTTTTTATGTAACCTACATACAAAAGAAACTTAAAAACTACAAACACAAAGAATGATTACCTAGTTTTAATTGAAATGGAAAATAACATTACATTTATTTGTTGTTAGATTATTCATTCAGTATTTTCACGATACAGTTTTCTTATTTTATTTTTTTTCTCTAGACAATCAAAACTCTAATTTGTCAAATTATTATAAAATTTGATTAGGTATAGTTGTTAGTTCAGTATTACAAGTCTTCTCCAGCTAGCCGACAGAAAACAAAATTGTTTCATTATTTTTCAATTTGCTAAGGCACAGTTTTTAGTCCAGTATTTTGAAAGTTTTTTTTCTCTCCATCAAAAAAAACTAATTCTATCTAAACATTTCCTAAAGCACAATTTTCATTTCAGTGTCATAAAAGTTTTCTCTAGCCAATATATGACATCAATCACAGCAAAGTAAAATTATTATTACAGAAGCTTCCAGATTTCAGTGCTTTTTTTTTTCTTCTTGCTCGATCTAGCAAAAAAAAAAAAAAAAAAAAAAAAAACAGAATTTTTACATTTATTCCATCGTTTGCTAAGACACGGTTTTCATTCAGTAGTATGAAAGTCTTGTTTATCCAGCAAATAAAAAAAAAATAATTTTGTCAAATTATTTTCTAGTTTGCTATGGCACAGTTTTCAGTTAAGTATTATGAAAGTTTTCTATATCCAGCAAAATCAATAATTTTTCCAAATTAAGATTATCATATCAGTATTCCCCTGATTTTGGTGTTTATTTTTGTTTGTTTGCTCTAGCTGGCCAAAAAAAAAAAAAAAAATTGTCAATTTATATCCTCGTTCGATAAGACACAGTTTTCATTCAGTAATAAGAAAAACTTATTTTGTCAAATAAATTTCAAATTTGCCAATATCATGTTTTAAGTTCAACATTTTGCAATTATAATGCATTTACCCATCCTATTTAACATCAGAGCAACTATTCAGTGTGGTAGGAGATAAAGGATGATGGAAGGAATATCTCCTTCACCACCTAAACAGAACCACTTAATAATCCTGTCTCCCCTCCCAAAATATCCCACGCCCTTCCGCCATCCATTATCTGCTCATATTAACTTCGGTCTCTCCCCCATGCTCTTATTGTCCCTCTACTACAATATCGCTCTTTCAACGAGGGAGTACAATGCCCAGGTTTAGGGAGCCTCTTATCTATATTAGGAAAAACCTCTGTGTATGAACAATTTTTTATCTTGCAATTATTTTCATTTCAATGCTTATTATTATGCTTGGAGTTATATTTAGGATTAATGGTATACATGGCGTAGTGAAGTAACATGAATTATTATAATTCATCTTAAGGAATTCCGTATATATATATATATATATATATATATATATATATATATATATATATATATATATATATATATATATATATATATATATATATATATACATATATATATATATATATATATATATATATATGTGTGTGTGTGTATATATATATATATATATATATATATATATATATATATATATATATATATATATATATATATATATATATATATATATATATATATATATATGCGTGTGCTTATGTGTATTTACAGTATATAGTTATGAATGGGTAT
>NC_090731.1:65397142-65402142 GCF_036898095.1 Palaemon carinicauda | reverse complement strand
CTAAAGACCCAATGTAAATTCAAATGACATTCGGTAATATAAGATAGGAATTTTTGTTTTCATTCAAATGAATAATGATTTCTTGGAAACCAATGGATTTTATACATGATTAATTTTATTCATAAAAACATAGCGAGAAACAGAGTTTATTTATTACTTATTGTACTTTCCATGTCTAACTATTTTCAAGCCGAAAAAAAAAATACATTTATTCGCTTTACAATTAAAAATGTATATTTTATTTTTTCCTTACAACGATACATTGATTCAGCAATCTAAATATTTCAGTAACGTTGGGAGGGAATTATTGGAAAAAGAAAAACATAGATAAAATTATTTCAAAATGTTCATTAACCGAAAAAATCTTTTTCTCCTAAGTTCTTATCTTCTCATTATTATTTTTCTAATTTAAATGAAAAAAAAAAAAAAACATCGTAATCTTGCAGCAACGTAGAAAATGATTTTATGCTTAAAAAAACAAATTGAAATTTTCCATTTAAAGCAAATATTATGGTCTTGTGTGAATGGAGCATTTTTTAAGGGAAGAGGAGTTAATCCAGGATGTACCTGTATGGAAGCCATGGTAGACCAAGAGAATAATGCTAGTCTTAAAAGTAAGAAGATTCAGTTTATATTGCCGTAGAGACTGAATTATCTATCTATATAACAAGGCACTTCCCTCGATTGTGGCGGGTAGCCGACATCAAACAAATAAAAAAGAGGGGGACCTTTCCCCTCTACGCTCCTCCCAGCCTGACGAAGGACTCAACCGAGTTGGGCTCGTACTGCTAGGGCGCCACAGCCCACCCTCCCCTGTTTTCCACCACAGATGAAGCTTCATAACGCTGAACCCCCCATTGATGCTACCTCCGCAGTCATCGATATTACAGAACATATTGTTTTTTTTTTACATTATTGTTGATTTTTTTACAAGTATGAAGAAACTATTTTTATTGTTTTTAATTCTTTAATATCGTATAAAATCTCAGACCAGTACGTCCTTGACATTACCAGTGTCGTCTACTGTATTGCAGTATTCGTTGACTGCATGTCAATATTCAAGACTTTACAGTTACTTCCAGACAGATTGATATTCTATAGTGATCAGAAACGTTGACTTCTTAACTAAGGCACTCAAATGACCACTTTATTACATGTTTTCAGAAACCATAAATTCTAAAACGAAATGCCATTCTTAGGGCAAAAGGAATGATGGTGTTTACTAAGCAGAGTACCTTGCTCCTCATAACTCCTGTTATGAGTGTGGATATCATAAGTTTCAGGTAATGGAATTTTGTGGCCTGCATAACAACTTTCATTTGTGTTCGTTTTACTGGAATCCTGTCTTGGATGATTTTGTCTCTAATTGTCTTCTTACCATTATGACTAACATATAAGAGGATGACAAGAAAACCTCTTTTTATTCTTGTCGATGATTTCAACACTCGCCTTAGTATATATATATATATATATATATATATATATATATATATATATATATATATATATATATATATATATATATATATATATATATATATATATATATATATATATATACAGACAATTCTAGTCAGTTCGGGAGTATTTAGTGATTCCGAAAAGTAATAGATTCAGGTTTCATTCATTTATATGGTATCTTCTTATTTTGCAGCTGGAAAAATTGCTGATCTGTCGAAGATGAAACAGCTAAAGAAAGCTGCATAACACAAGAAAAAACATTCATTAATTTAATTACCAACCTCTTCATAAAAGTTAAATCTTTTATGAAAAGGAAATAAATTTTATTATGATCAGTTATCTGAATCTAGGATTATGTACGTTTGATCCCTTTAGAAATAACACCCGTTCCTGAAAATTAAATTCTTAATCTGATGGTCATTAATTTTTACCATTAGTCGAATCTTTTTTTCCAGGCAGGCTAAGCAGTGATGTGAGTGCTGGTATTGGTGCATTACCTTTTGATGAACACGATTGATGTAGGTGGCCCTGTGGCAATTAGCAAAGCCATTCCTTCCAATTCACAGCCTCCAAACAGTATGGTTTAAGTATAAATCTCATGAAGGTAGGAAAATTGTAAAAAAAAAAAAAAAAAAATAGCTGTTTAATACAGTAATTGCGCACCACAAGGCACTAAAAGAGTTGGAAGACCCAGCCTACATGGCTGAGGACTAAGAAGCGCTAAGTAGGAGATGATGAACAGAGAAGCATTGATTTAAAAGCTCAAGATAGAAAAGACTAGCGAAATCTAACTTAGACCCTTTGCGTCAATAGGCGTAGGAGGAGATGATGATAATACTTTTAAGAGAGATTACCCGAGTGCCATATGTGGATGAGATCATGGTGAGGGATAGTTGGAGATGGTTTGGGCATGCTCTTTGCAATCCCCAAGAGAGATTAGTTCACTAAACTTAGAACTGGGCTCCACAAAGCACTAGAAGAGTTGGAAGACCCAGACTTACATGGTTGAAGACTGAAGCGTGAAGTTCAAGATGATGAATGGAGAAGTATTGACTTGAAAGTTCAAGATAGAAACGACTGGCGAAATCTAACTGAAACGCTTTGCGTCAATAGGCGTAGGGGGAGATGATGTTAATACTTTTAAGAGAGATTACTAGAGTGCCACATGTGGGTAAGATCATAGTGAGGGGTGGATGGAGATTATTTGGACAAGGTCTTCGCACTCCCCAAAAGAGATTACTTCACCAAACTATTAACTGGGCTCCACAAGGCACTAAATGAGTTGGAAGGCCCAGGCCTACATGGCTGAAGAGAGTGAAGTGTGAAGTTGGAGATGATGAAGGGAAAAGTATTGATTTAAAAGTTCAAGATAGAGACGACTGGAGAAATAATGATGATGATGATGCTGATAATACCATATTTTAATAAACCTAAAATAAATGAACAATCAGAGTAATTTGCATTAATGGTGTTGATGCAATTTAATTTGAAACTAGTGATCTTATAGATGAATGAACCCATTACTGATGACTCTCAAAACTTTTCATGAAATGATAGCAATAAGACGAGGTCAATATTTAGACAAAAGTTTCTCTTCAGAATTTATTTAGTTCACACCTTTCCCAAAATGCTGAATAATTCCGTTGTTTAGCTATCAGTATTGACACTTTGAATTCAATGCAAGATGAGAAAAATTTCCAGGTCGTGAAGATCTTGCACTTTTATAAAAATGTGGAAGTAACGAGGCCATAAGTACTTTTTTGTGGTAGATTCCAGTTTCAAATCAAACCATTTTATATGCGGTCTATAAATCCTAAGGTAAACTCCATTTAAAATATACTTAAGCAAATTTTAACTTTTCTCAGCTAATAGTTTCTAAAATACATTCTATAGACACTCGGTTTTGCCATTCTTTAATTTATGCAAAGCTTATTATTGGTGAATATCTTCCACCAATACTTTCAAACTGCTGAAACAATTTTTTCATTATACAGTAAATAAGTGACCATCACATACTCACCTTTATAGAGTCCACTTATGTCTACCTTTTTTTCATTCATAATCATGAAAATTCCTGTAGTCCGCATTATCACCATAATTTTTATACACCCAAATAGTTTTACCTCTCCCCATTCTTGAGAAAACTATCTTGTGTACCGCACGTGTTTCATACACGCTCATACAGTGTAAGAGTTTTTCTTTCTAATCTTATCACTCTCTCTCTTCCTTGCGCTGTTATTAAACCAAACTGTGTTAGAATGCTAGCTCATGTTTTATATTGTTAGAGTTATTGTGACGTTCATGCTCGCAAGTTTTTGTATATAAACTCGATGTCTGCATACTAATGTTTAGTTGCAATCACCTCACCTCTCAGTTATCACCCAACGGCTCCCCTGCATCCATTTTCCTGTGAAACTACTTATTCTCTTTTAAAACTATTCATCTTTTCCCCCTGTTTTTGTTATTCGCAATATTTTCGTCTCTCACTTTCTTTTTCTCTACCCTATTCATCATCTCTTATGCCAGCACTTATTTTTCTCTCCTACTTTTCTATTGCATAAAAAGGATTCTTATCATTCAACCACTGAATCTTTCAACTCCTCACTTGGCCATTCAATGGTTTTAATCCCTCTTTCTACCTTTTTATGCCTAAAAAGGTATCTACTCTATCATGAAATGAAAAAAAAAATTACTTCCAATGCTTTCACGTTTTCTTTAACTTTTAGTTTATCCCTTTCCATGATATTTGTTATTATTATTCAACTCCCTTCTCATAATTACATTTACTGCCACGTTTCCCAAATTCATTTCTAACTTGAATACACCTAAATGATTATTGCATGTACTTTCAGTCAATCAGATTCTTATAAACTGCAGCTATCAATTACTTCCTCCATCAGCTTAATAGCTATTTCATAATCTCTCATTAACAAAAATTCTACCAAACTCTTTTCCTTTGACTTTTTAATTTCCCAAATGTACACATACACAGACTCACTCAGTAATCACTCAGTTGATATGTGAAGAATCTAATTTAATATTCTTGCTGTTCTCGAAATATTTTATTTTCATTGTTTATTCTTCTCTTTTAGTTTCTTTATTTCATTTCCTCACTGTGCTATCCTTCCATGTTAGAGCCCTTGGGCTTATAGCATCTTTCTTTTGAAACTAGGGTTATAGCCTAGATTATAATAATAATAATTATATACTTACCAGCCACTTTTTTATCTGCATAGATTGAGACTTGAAAAGATACCTTTCAATCTCATTATTGTCAATTCCTGGACCACACAGACTCACGATCATGAATTTTTTTCTGCCACACTTAGTCTTACTTATGCAATCCACAAACAAAGACATTTATGCTCTTTTTACATGTTCTCTGATACTTCCTTATACATTTGAGTACAAGAATTATACCTTTTGTGGCGTTCGACCTTTCAGTTATCATATACACAGTGATTAATTATCTTTTTCATTTTTACAGACAATAAACTTTTCCATTATTTTTTTACTTACTGATAACATGTCATGTTTCT
>NC_090731.1:65362142-65392142 GCF_036898095.1 Palaemon carinicauda | reverse complement strand
ATATATATATATATATTCAAATAAGCCATATATATTTCAGATATATTAATGTCTTGATTCTCTTAACGACCTCGGGATTAAAGCCCCAGGCGAAATCGCACAAAGACAAGAGCTTGTGACCGGCCGGGAGTCGAACCCTGGTCGGCAAGCTTGTATAGACAGTGACTAAACCACTTAACCAAGTGGTTTAGTCACTGTCTATACAAGCTTGCCAACCAGGGTTTGATTCCCGGCCGGTCAAAAGCTCTTGTCTTTGTGCGCTTTCGCCTGGGGCTTTAATCCCGAGGTTGTTAAGAGAATTATGACATTAATGTATCAGAAATATATATGGCTCATTTGAATATGAAAAAAACGTCTAAATGTGCAATATATAAATATATATATATATATATATATATATATATATATATATATATATATATATATATATATATATATATATAGAGAGAGAGAGAGAGAGAGAGAGAGAGAGAGAGAGAGAGAGAGAGAGAGAGAGAGAGAGAGATTTACAAAAAGGTTTCATACCAACACGATAAGATCTAGAAAGAGAATATTGCACCCAGGTTTTCAAAATGTCTTTAACGAAGAAGCTGATATCCTAACGCTGTCTTCTTGATACCAGTAGTCGGTAGCAAAACAGAAAATTAAGTTTGGTGCATGAATATTGATACAGAGTCATGAGATGGCTGTTTTACCTTATATTCAACCACGATCTCTTTTCCTACCTCAAAGAGAGAGTAACGTTCTGACACTGAAGCTTTTATTAAATATCTATGAGCAGACACAACCAGTGCCTATAGTTAATTCTTCGTAGTGAGGCAGATTTGCACCGACTCGCAGTGGTGCCCTTTTAGCTCGGAAAATTTTCCTGATCGGTGACTGGTTGGACAAGATAATTCTAACCAATCAGATAGGAGAAACTTTTCCGAGCTAAAAAGGCACCGCTGTGAGTAGGTGCAAATAAGCCTCATTAAGAAAAAAAAATAGTTTAGGTATCTCACTTGGTGGAATAAGTAGCAAGGTATCTGATGTAATAGAAAGTTGTATGATATATTTACATGGTTTAAATACAATTCGCCGAATCATATATCAATATATGAATATATATAAATATTTTAAGCATATCATACACTTCTCTTATGTCGTTCAATCTTCTTCTTCTTCTTCTTCTTCTTCTTCTTCTTCTTCTTCTATCAGCGCGCTTTTTTTCCCATTTGTATGGGGTAACACGGTTGCCTTCTTTTGAAGGACTTTGCTTTGGCTTTTGGGGTGGACCGTAGTCCCGACCGCCTGCCCTGCCTGTCATCGTCAAGACCCCAGTAGCGTATGTTTATTCGAGGAATTTGCCTGTTTGACTAATAGAATATTCCTCATGATTTACATGGGATATGATATACACATCCTTTGGTAATGTCGGCAGAATTATTTATGAGAGTCATTTTCATTGCGATATTGTTCTTTAATTTCACATTAACATTATTTGTTTTAAAAAATTGTGGAATATCTTTATAAGTATTATTAGAGTGTAGTAAATTATTTTGTTTTTTGTATTTTAGAGTTTTCTTTTGTTTTTATAGAAAATTTCTTTTTATGTTATTATAGTATCTAAGAAAATTTTATGGTACCATAATTTCTTGTCAGTATTCCCAATCTCAATCATTTCACCGGTATATTAAAAGCTGCAATCTTGTAATGCTCTCAATCTCTATTATTTCCATTTGAATAGAAATGCATATATGTATAAAATATACGATATTATTCCGAAAAAGTTTACATATAGTAATTAATTAGGGTTGTTGCGGCCTTACTGGTAACGTCTCTGCTTGGTGATCGCCAGACGGGGGTTCGAGTCCCGCTCCAACCCGTTAGTCCCCTTAGTATCTACAACCTTACCATCCTTGTGAGCTAAGGATAGGGGGTTTGGTTGAACCTCCAGGTCTACCTGCTGAGTCATCAGCAGCCATTACTTTGCCCTTCCTGGTCCTAGCTTGGGTGGAGAGGGGGCTTTGTCGCTGATTTTAAACCTTTATACTAATGAATATGATTCAATGTGCTCGTAGGAGATATTTGAGAAGATGATGAGGGTTTTAGATGTAGAACCCAATTTTAGTGTAATGAGTTGCTTGAAGTCATTGGCTATGTTGATACCCATTTCTTCTATAAAGGAGACTTGGACTTGATGCAGCCGAGGACCGACAATGTCTCCATGAAAGTGTTTGGTCTGAGGCTTTTAATAACTTCAAAGGACTCCCGAATGGAATTGAGTGAGTGGTAAGGAAAAAGAAAAAAAAAGACAGGAAGACATATTGGTGGTGACATAACAGATATATTGCTATTTCAGTGTAATATAATCCACTCGTATTCAGACAACCAACCCAAGGGCTAAAACAATTGTTCAATATTACCAAATTTCTAACCCCAAAAGTGCCAAATTTTCGCATCTTTTATACTCTCAGCGCTATACAGAAGGACATTATTTTGACTCATTGTCTCCATGTTTTGATAAATTAACTCAAAGTCCTTGACTTAAAGTATGAAATTCCATTATATCCATCTATTCAGGAATATTGGTTTGAGCATATATAATATGAATATCTGACTTAATAGATTTAACCAATCTATTCAAGTATCACAATTTGAAGCCCAATACTAACATTCCATGAAGATGAAAATATTTTTACCATTCGTCGTTAATGAAAATTAAAAAACAAAATTATTGTAGATCCTTTTAAATGTTTTATATGTTTTTTCCTGCCTTGAAAATTATATTCGAAGTGGCTTTTCCACTTTTTTATTGGAAATTTTTACTACAATTTACTGTGAGCACTTAAAGGTGCATAGTTATCGATAAAGATAGAAATATTTGAAAATCCATTTACGTTTTCAGATAGAGGGTTATTAGATAGCTGTCAATACTCGCGTGATAACTTCAGTTATTTACTGACCAGATACCCAGTTTATTCACGATCCATATGTTAATTTTACTTTTAAGTGATAAAGTACTTATAATATAATATCCGCTTTCCTCATGATCTAGGGTAATAATACTCGGAAGTTCTTTTCGTTAAATATCAAGTAAACTCCACGTTTTACAGAGATTTAATCACCCTATGAGCTATAAAGAAGAAATAATTAAAGAATAATATTAATATATTTTCATATTAAGTAATTGAAATGGATTTGGACTGGGATCTACTTTTCTAGGGAATCTTTTAAACACTAACAAAATATTTTGAGGATTCTAAAAAAAAAAAAAAAAAAAAAAAAAAAAAAAAAAAAAAAAAAAAAAAAAAAAAAAAAAAAAACAGTATTTTCAATAGCCCATTAAACAATCTCAAAATGTTCATCCTAGAGAAGGAATAATTGTGTACAAACGCCCAGATTGATAATGTGTTTCCTTATCTAACTAAACATTAAAACCATATGAAGGTGATCAACTAACAGCATTTTTCTTTAAATGATAACTTACTTGATTAAATGCTTGGTTGTACGGTAGTATCATCAGTCATTTGTGAACCAATGTTCATTATCATCATCATCATGTTTTCCTACGTCTATTGATGCAAAGGGCCTCGGATAGATTTCACAAGTTGTCTCTATCTTGAGCGTTCAAACCGATACTTCTCCTTCCATCATCTTCACTTCACGCTTCACTTTCCTCAGCCATGTACGCCTTGGTACTCCAACACTGCTAGTGCATTGTCGAGCCCAGTTGAAAGCTAGGTGAACTAATCTCTTTTGGGGAGTGCGAAGAGCATACCCAAACCATCTCCATCTACCCCTCACCAACTTTCACCAAAAAAAAAAAATAAATAAATAAATCGAAAAGCAATGATTTCATCTATTAAACATCCAAATATACCATAGCTAAGATATGCGGATGATGTTTGCATGTTTCGGGACGAAAAATATGGAAATCTCAGTGTTTTCTTACCTACGTTTTTGCCAGAGAATCTAAACATTAATTCAAAACAGAATTGGGAAAGCGGAAAATTACCATCCATAAACATTTTGATCATAAGTGCAAAAAAAAACAGAATTTGTTTTGCCTTTTAATGGAAGCTAACTTTCTCAGTTTCATACAATCGATTTTTAAGATATCAAGATGTCTACGTAAATGCTACAAATGGCTAAAACCTTTTTTATCCCCTGATTTTAGTATCTTAAAACTTGGAAAAAAGAATTTTAGCGAATACGTCTTCACTTAACTCTTTTACATCTTACATCCACGGCAAAGTTATAATCGTAACAAACAAAATAAAGAAAAGACGTCACTTATATAAATAATGAGATTTTAGTAATAAACTGAAACTATTATATTGATATAATAAAATCGTCCTCGTGTATTTTTCCTTATCTCAAAACTATAAATAGGTTACTCATTAATGTAGAACGAAAAGCATTGTAAAAAAAAAAAAAAAAAAGGGTATTAATTTAGCTAAAATAGTCGATGGGTAAGAGGCTAAATTCGATGGTCTAGAAATATTTATACAGGTATAGCATCGCCTGAACGGGAATAAGGGCGATTTTATTCTCTTTTTGAAGGAATCGTTACCAAAAAAAAAAAAAAAATCTGAGATTACCTACCATCAGTCAGACTAGCCATATAACTGTTATATTAGCATAGAAAATGTAACCTCTCAAAGGTAAAGGTGTCTGGTTTCAATTCCAGTGTCATCAGAATAGATGTTACCAGAACGTCAGCTCTGGCTGGTGTACCAACCGTGTGTCACACGATCGTACATAGTAACTACATTTCTTTTTTTTTTTTTGTATATATTATGCTTTGTATCTTCGCTCTCCCCTCGCACTGACAGGGACCTGAATAAACATGTCTGTTTTTCTTATTGGTAACTGCTAACAGAAACGGTTGTTGGTTGAACATGGAATTTCCTGTTATGTTCTATTGTCCCTTTTGCCTGGACTTGATGTTATAAGCTGGTGTTCTGTAATAAAGTTACTCAGTTGCTTTCCTCCTGCCTTCTTAATCAAAGCCTCTCTCGGCCCGTCACATTGGTAACTCCAGAAGTTGACTCGCTCCTCCTGCCTTCCAACCCCTCCCCCCCACCCCCGTCATTGGTACTATGGCGGACTCCACGGAAGTTGACTCTGCCCCATTGAAACATTCGTCGTTCACCAGCGGACAAGTATTTGCTTGGTTTCAGCGCGCAGAAGTCCAGTTCCGCATCAAGGGCGTGACTCGCTCAACCACCAAAGAAGATAATGTTCTCGCAGAGATACCCGAGGACACCTTCCCAGAAATATCAGACTAGCTTTGTGAACAAGGAGACGTCCCAATAGCGTATGACGCCCTCAAAACATACTTTCTGCAGCAGTACTCGCCGTCACCAGCCGACCGTATGGCAAATATTTTTCAGCTCTCTCAACAACCGTTGGAGGACCAAAGGGCTTTGCTTGCCCTCAGGGAGATGACCAGTATCGCTCGCCTGCAACCTGCCACAGACGGCTCTCCTCGTGAGGTGAACCTACTTCATGCCCTTTGGGTACACCGTTTACCCGAACCTGTTTGCGCTGCCATACCCGATGTCCATAGTTTACCCATAAGGGATTTGATGACCAAATCCGATTCCCTTATGGACAGCCACTTCATGACCTTTAAGACCTCCATCAACGCCTCCACTCCTGATGAAGGGGACTCCTATTCAACGTCAACCGAAGCTGACGTGAATGCCGTAGGACATACACGCCTACCCCGTGACGTTACAGAGCAGCGACAAAGCCACCCATCACCCGCCACTCGCTCGCGCACCAACCAACAACTTCTACAGCCACTCACAGCTGCCCATCGGCCACAGTTTTGCTACTACCACTCTAGATTCGGGGAAGCCGCGAAGAAATGCGCCAAGGATTGTCAGTGGCCAAAAAATGTGTAAGTAGGCCATCGCTCATGGCGGTGGCCGCCCGTGTTTCTAATCTTTTCTTTTTACATGATGCAGAAACGGGCGTGCTATTTTTGCCAAGAGAACTCTTCAGGACACGACGTAGTCTGTCTAGGTCTGCCGACATCCGCCGGGTAGCTGACAACGGATCTGCGATACCCAACTACGGTTACGAGAACCTCACATTATCGTTTGGAAATGGTACATTTAATTGGAAGTTTTTCGCTGCTGACGTCACATCGCCAATCCTCGGTGCGGATTTCCTCTCTCATTTCGATGTCGCCCACCGACAATTGGTCAACGCAGACTCGTACTTGTCAACGCTTCTTCAACCCGCCCCCTCTAACCTCGCTCTCCACATCAGCGCACTCACCGGTGCCTACGCCCACCTCCTCACGTCGTACCCAGAAATTTTCCGTCCAATCACGGTATTTATCACCATATCAAGACGACGGCACCCCCAGTCTTCGCAAAATTCAGACGTCTGGCACCTGATCGATCGGCAGCCGCCAAACAGACGTTCGGTAAAATTTAGGAAAGGGGCCTTTGCCAAAACGCCTCTAGACCTTGGTCGTCACCCTTACACATCGTTCTGAAGAAAGATGGCTCCCTCCGTCCGTGCGGGGATTACATGCGCCTGAACATGCAAACAGAACCGGATCACTACGCCCTCCCAAACATCGCCGACGTAACCTCCTACCTGCACAAAGCGAAGGTTTTCTCCACGCTCGACCTCCTGAAAATGATTATCAGGTGCCTATGAACCCAGAAGACATCCCCAAGATTGCCACCACCACTCCGTTGGTAACATACACCTTCAATTACTCCTGTTTTGGCCATTGTACTGCTGGGGCCACTTTTCAACGTCTCATGGATGGCATCTTAGAGGACTTCCCCTTCTGTGTATGTTATGTGGACAGCATACTTGTGTTCTCTTCCTCAAAAGAGGAACACCTCCGTCACCTGCGCATCGTGCTCAACAGCCTGCAACAAAATGGCCTTGTAGTCTGGTGCGACAAGTGTACATTTGGCGCGAACGAAGTGTCGTTCTTAGGGCACCACATCACTCTTGAAGGAGTCCATCCCCTCCCTGAGAAGGTAGCAGCCGTTCTGAACTTTCCCACGCCCAGGAATTCATGGCCATGATCAACTATTATCACTGTTTTCTGCCAGCCATTGCCGCGACTCCTGCTCCCCTATACGCCTCCCTCAAGGGCAAGCCAAAAGACCTGAAGTGGGGTCCCCTTCAAGAAGCGGCTTTCTTCAATGCAAAGAATGCACTATCATCCGCTGCTGCTCTCACTTTTCCTATCCCACATACTCCTCTCCTTCTCTCCACCGAGAACCTCACATTATCGTTTGGAAATGGTACATTTAATTGGAAGTTTCTCGCTGCTGACGTCACATCGCCAATCCTCGGTGCGGATGTCCTCTCTCATTTCGATGTCGCCCACCGACAATTGGTCAACGCAGACTCATACTTGTCAACGCTTCTTCAACCCGCCCCCTCTAACCTCGCTCTCCACATCAGCGCACTCACTGGTGCCTACGCCCACCTCCTCACGTCGTACCCAGAAATTTTCCGTCCAATCACGGTATTTATCACCATATCAAGACGACGGCACCCCCAGTCTTCGCAAAATTCAGACGTCTGGCACCTGATCGATCGGCAGCCGCCAAACAGACGTTCGGTAAAATTTAGGAAAGGGGCCTTTGCCAAAACGCCTCTAGACCTTGGTCGTCACCCTTACACATCGTTCTGAAGAAAGATGGCTCCCTCCGTCCGTGCGGGGATTACATGCGCCTGAACATGCAAACAGAACCGGATCACTACGCCCTCCCAAACATCGCCGACGTAACCTCCTACCTGCACAAAGCGAAGGTTTTCTCCACGCTCGACCTCCTGAAAATGATTATCAGGTGCCTATGAACACAGAAGACATCCCCAAGATTGCCATCACCACTCCGTTGGTAACATACACCTTCAATTACTTCTGTTTTGGCCATTGTACTGCTGGGGCCACTTTTCAACGTCTCATGGATGGCATCTTAGAGGACTTCCCCTTCTGTGTATGTTATGTGGACAGCATACTTGTGTTCTCTTCCTCAAAAGAGGAACACCTCCGTCACCTGCGCATCGTGCTCAACAGCCTGCAACAAAATGGCCTTGTAGTCTGGTGCGACAAGTGTACATTTGGCGCCAACGAAGTGTCGTTCTTAGGGCACCGCATCACTCTTGAAGGAGTCCATCCCCTCCCTGAGAAGGTAGCAGCCGTTCTGAACTTTCCCACGCCCAGGAATTCATGGCCATGATCAACTATTATCACTGTTTTCTGCCAGCCATTGCCGCGACTCCTGCTCCCCTATACGCCTCCCTCAAGGGCAAGCCAAAAGACCTGAAGTGGGGTCCCCTTCAAGAAGCGGCTTTCTGCAATGCAAAGAATGCACTATCATCCGCTGCTGCTCTCACTTTTCCTATCCCACATGCTCCTCTCCTTCTCTCCACCTATGCCAGCAACGTCACTATTGGTGCAGTACTCGAACAGTTGGTCAATGACTCGCCCCAACCATTGGCCTTCTTCAGCAGAAAACTCTCCAAGGCAGAATCGGGTTATTTTACTTTTGATCGCAATTTTCTGGTGGTGCACTTGGCTGTCCGTCACTTTCCCCATTTCTTAGAAGGTACGCCCTTCGTCATTTGCACAAACCACACGCCTCTGGAGCACGCTTTCACTCGACAGTCTGACACCTGGTCTGCCCGTTAACGTCGACATCTCTTCTCCTTGGCTGAATACCATTGCACCCTTCAATACGTCCCTGGGAAAATTAATCCCGTTGCCGATGCCCTGCCAAGAAACATGTTGGCAGCCGTTCTACTTGGATGGATTACAACACCTTGGCAGAAGCCCAACGACATGATCCAGAGTATCAGGCATGTAGGACATCCTGCACACCCTCCATTGGGAAGACATCCCCCTCGACGAATTCAACACCATCTTCCTCTGTGACGTCAGTATTGTTAGACCGCGACCTTGGTTGCCTGCTCCCATGCGCCGACAGGTGTTTGAGTTTATTTACGGGCTTTCACATCCCTCGTGCCGTTCTACTGCACAGCTGATGAAGACGACATTTTTCTGGCACGGCAGTTCTAAGAATGCTAAGGATTGGGTCCATGCCTGTACTTCTTGCCAAACTTTCAAAGTACATCGACACACGGATTCAGGTGTGGGCACTGTTCCTCAACCTCAGCGTCATTTCGCCCACATTCACGTCTACGTTGTAGGCCCCCTACCCACATCACAAGGACATTGTTACCTGTTTACCGTCATTGACCACTCATTGGCCTGGAACCATTTCCATGGAAACTGCAACGTCCGCCTCATGTACATCTACCTCACTCTCAGGATGGATTGCAAGATTTGGTATCCCTGAGCATATTACTTCTGACAGGGGTACCACTCTCACCTCTCAATAGTGGACGTCATTAGCGAATCTCCTGGGCATCACCCTACATCAGACAACTGCCTACAACCCCGCTACCAATGGAATGGTTGAGCGTTTTAATCGCACCCTCAAAGCAGCTTTTTTATCCTGCAGCAAGGATTGCAACTGGTTTACTCAGGTTCCCTGGGTCCTTCTGGGACTAAGGACCACTCCTAAAGGCACCCTGGACGTCTAGGCAGCTGAAATGGTGTATGGCGACCCGTTGGGCGTCCCTGCCGAATTTTTTCTTCTGCAACCTCCTCCGACGATCTCCAGCACATATGTCACGTGATGGGTAAATTTACTCCATGCCGCCAGACTTACAAGCCCCCAGCGAAGCATCACATACCAACAGACTTGCACTCTGCAACCCATGTCTTCCTACTCAACGACACTAGCAAGCCATTGCTCTCGCCCCCTTACACCGGCCTTTTCTTTGTGATACGACGCAGTCCGAAAGCATTCCTAGTAAACATTCGTAGCAAAGAAGACTGGGTCTCCATTGATCGTCTAAATCCTGCTTATCTTCTACCAGATGACCCGCTTACAGTTCGCCTCTCTAGATCAGGGCGCCCTATTTAACATGTACAGTACGTCATTTTTAGGGGGGAAGCCCTATACCAACCGTGTGTCACACGATCGTACATAGTAACAACATTTCTATTTTTTTTTTGTATATATAATGCTTTGTATCTTCCCTCTCCCCTCAAACTGACAGGGACTTGAATGAATATGTCTGCTTTTCTTACCGGTAACTGTTAACAGAAACGGTTGTCGGTTGAACATGAAATTGCCTGTTATGTTTTTTATGTCCTTCTTGCCTGGACTTGATGTATATATAAGCTGGTGTTCTGTAATAAAGTTACTCAGTTCCTTTCATCCTGCCTTCTTAGTCACAGCCTCTCTCGGCCCGTCGCACTGGGATCAATCTGCTACCATGCGAATGCTAGGTGAATACTTTACTACTGTACTAGCCAGGGAGCTGCTTAGACAAGTAAGGTTAAAAGCTTTTTTGTGAAGAGAAAATTTCAATGAATCCATTGACCCAACGAGTTAATTATAAAGGAATATCTTTAAACTTATCATCATCGGACACGGAATATGATTAAAATCTTATTGTTTATCGAAATCGTTAACCAAAAAACCCTTATACTATAATACACGTAAATATTGTAGTCATTCACCATCTTTCTAAATTTATATGTGTAAACGGTCTCATTTTAATGGATGAATTTGAAATTTAAGCTTCAACTGCTACTAACTGTGCCTACTAAATATCTGCTGCCTGCTCGGATGCAGCCTTATTTCATCAATTCTATGGAACAGTTACATCACATCGGTGAACATAAGTCATTAATATTAACTATAACACCTTAACATCTGTTTTAGGATGTTGAACCATAGTTGAATATATTCCAATGATCCTTTTAAGCTGTACATGTTGAGAAACCTAGTTTAATTGTACTATGATTTAAAAAAAAAAAAAAAAAAAAAGGATTTTGTGCACTAAAAAATATCAAGGTTGATTCAGAGTGAGGTATGAGGAAGATTAACTTCCAGAATTTTCTGCCCCTTGCGAGAATTCTAAGCTTGTTCATTAAATATTATCTGTGATACCTTAAATGATCATGACCCGCTAAATCGATGAGTTACCAGCTTCTTCTATGATATCGAATGGTTACTGAGAGCCGATTTAATTCACTGCAAATTCAACCGACCAACTTCCTTGCCTCACAAGTCCATAAAACTCATTTGTATCCACGCACGTCCATACTATGAAAAATATAAGATGATCTGTTTGTATCCCGTACTTAATCTATGCCTCACTTAATGTATCAACATCAAGCTATTTACTCTACACCGTTAAAATGTTGCCGTAAAAACGGTAAAAATCCTGGAATAGAAGTTGCCAGGCATTTACCGTTTTGAAAACGGATATAATGTCGGTAAGGAGTGATATTACGGTCGTCAACCCGTAAAAGATAACAACAAAGTATGGTAAGAAAAGATAAATAAATAAATAATTAATTTAAAAAAAATAACGGTTGCCTGTATTTTACTGAAATGTGGCTAAGAACAGTATTTTTTACGGAGAATTTCCGATTAAAATTACGGGTTTTTTAACTGTATCAGGAGATGGTTCTAAGAGATAAACAGCAACATAAGAGCCATTGCCACATTTACCTATCAATTACGAGTTTTTAATGAGCCAGTGCGTTGCATAATATCATCGACATTGGCCATATCATAACCATACAAAGAAGGTTCTTCCTTAGCGTGATGAGACCCTTTACAAATATGGAAAAATAAAGACACTTCTAGAAGAGGAAACAAAGAAACAATGATAAACTTGGAGTATATAACACAAATATTTTTGTTTTTCCTTTAATAATTAAATTTTGTGAAAAATTTATCAGGCATCATTGTTTTCTTCATCATGGATTCTTATAACCTATATTGAACTTAGAAACAGCTTCACTAACATGTAAACCTTTACTACGGAAATGATGATAATGTTTATTTTTTAACTGATTTGCACTATGGAACACCCTTATTAACAAACACAAATTTGCTGGTGACTAACGCATCAGTCAGGCGTTAGCGAAGGCACAGAAATGGGACCATTTTCATTTTCATTATTTGAATTGTCTCTGTTGATTACGCTGATTATAAGAACATCAAGTTACACCATGGTCATACAACTTCTGGTATATTACTATTACTCATTAAATCATTTGAATCTGTAATGAATAATGATATTCTCCATTCAAGGAAATTCCTTTGGCTGCGCTGCTCCAAACTCGTCTTACTAACCTTAACTATGCTGATGATTGTTACCTTGGTCACTTATACAGGAACATGACCTTCCATCCATGTGTTCTGATGAAGAAAAAAAATAGTATACACTTTTATAAATAATATCAAGTTGCTTACAATAGCATATGAAAAATTCACACCATTTTTTGATAAAAATATTTATTCCATAATAAGGAAACGATCGTTGGATAATCTATCAACTACCTATCCCTAGCCTCTACCTTCCTACTGCATTTTTTTGACACACGTGGTCTTCAAATAATTGACTGTATTAGTTGGGACAAGGTGCTTCTGATGCCATCTGTTGGCGGTAAAGTAAAACTTGGTACCATATATGGGTTGGGGCTAGGAAAATTGTGCCTAATTATGCCTTTTAGATTGTAACAATAATGTTATTCTACGTAGTTTTTACTAGTAATACCTATCATATCATGAAACATATTTATTACCTTTTGGTTTCCCAAAAGGTAATTAAAAATTGCATGAAATTAGTCACACCAATTTTAGTACATGTGGCACTATTTGGCGACCCACATAATACCACCAAATGTAATTGAACTAACGATTGTTTGCAGAGGAAATATTTCTGTGCCATTCATTGTAAAATTTTTAATTTCCCAAGAATTAAGTTGTAGCCAGATAAGGAACATCAAGTTCACGGGCGTCTACTTTATAGAAATTTTGTGCCCAAATAGCAACAGAAATGAAGTAATAAATATTATAATGAGTTAGTCCTGATTATAATTAGCAATTTCGTACTCCAATGCTAAGATCATCTATAGACCAGAAAAATAAAGAATGTTAAGAGCTCTTTAATCCTTGCATTCTGGAACCTTCCACGACGTTATTGTGTTTTAAAAATAGCCAACAATAACCTAATCAATTGGAGCTTAATATAATTAATACCTGTCACACATATTTCTACATAAGTATCAGTCTATCATCCTTTTTCAGTTGGATAGAATCATTCACATGAATGGAACACGGGACGTGTGCTGCCATCTTTTGACAAGAAGTACAGACACTCTGAATCTATTGAATTTTGGAGAAGTGTGTGATTACTAAAACATACTTGCATGGTAGTTTCTATTTAAATAAATGCATAACAAATTTATAATTCCAATAATACTATCTTTCTTCTGATTTGAGGCTCTAAGCACTGGTAATTGCATATAAGATATACAGTTGATAATGATTTATGTATTACGAAAATATAGAGAGTACTGTAGATACCAATACTCTGAAAGTAAAAAATTGGAACTCGGCCATAGAACTGAATATCCAAAATTTAAAAAAAATATATTCATGTCCGCTGCAAATATGATGTTTGCTAAACATATGCTCAATTAAAAATATCAACCCTCTATAAAGTGTGCCTTGTTACATGTAGGCTACCAGGGGTGTAAAATCGTTTTTTTCAGGTCGGGGGATGAAGATCGGCTCTCCTTGTTTAACTCCTTTCTCAATCGGAATTTCCTCACTATCGTTATGTAGTTATAGGATTACTGTACTTCCTGTATAGATATCTTTAAGTGTTCTAATATAAGATTCTTTTATTCTTTGTTTTTGAAGGGATTTCATTACTGTTGATATTTTGACAGAATAAAATGCTTTCTTGTAATCTATAAATGCCATACATAGTGGTCTGTCATACTCTATTGATTTTTCCATTAGTTGGTTGATTATATGGATATATCTATATCTATATCTATATATATAGTATATATATATATATATATATATATATATATATATATATATATATATATATATATATATATATATATATATAAAGAGAGAGAGAGAGAGAGAGAGAGAGAGAGAGAGAGAGAGAGAGAGAGAGAGAGAGAGAGAGAGAGAGAGAGAGAGACTAAATCTTAGTGGCGTCCAAAGATCGAAGTCAGTATCTCTTTTGAAAAACTGCGCTCCAGTTAGTCTTTAAATTTACGGAAAAACTTCAGTCGCCATCTCGTCATCTCAAACAGGGTGCGGTGAAGAGGAAAATGAGGAATTCAGAGAGAAACGTAAAGAATATGCAAAATGACTTAAAAGAAGTGTGTTATTAGTGTTTTCTGGAGACATGAATATCCATGCTGGTCAGAGTTTTGATGGCTTAGAAGTAATACATGGAGGAAGAGACTTATGGAGAATAAATCAGGAAGGTGAAAGATTCTTAGAATTAGCAGACTTTATGAATCTGCTAACATTTAATACATTTTTTGGAGAAAAGGAGCTTTTATCTGGTCACACACACGCACACTCACACATAAACATATACATATATATATATATATATATATATATATATATATATATATATATATATATATATATATATATATATATATATATATATATATATATATATATATATATATACATACATTTCCTTGCTGGAGACCTTGGACTTTAGACATTCTGCTTTGCCAACTAGGGTTATAGCTTAGCTTGTTTTATATATATATATATATATATATATATATATATATATATATATATATATATATATATATATATATATATATATATATATATATATATATATATATATATATATATATATATATATATATATATATATATATATATATATATATATATATATATATATATATATAGACATTCATAAATGTTTTATCTAACGAAAAAAATACAGGAGAAGGAGACACACTACAGTGAAAATATAAGCCCTCAATCCTTACTATATTTATTAGGCAGTGCAAGAGAGTAAATGTAAGTTCTAATTATTCAAACAAAGACCCATGCTCCATATATATCCCAAGTTCTTTATCTAATATATATAAGTGTTCACTCAAAGGATTTCTCCGCTAACCATCATAAAATAAGAATGCAATCAGGAAGGAATTTATATATGAAAGAATTGGTCATTTCTTGGAAAAAAACATGTCTTAGAGTCTTCTTCTATTTACGTGCTTTCTTTTTCATTTGTATGGGGGTAAGCACGGTTGCCTTGTTTTTGAAAGACTTTGCTTTGGCTTTTAGAGTAGACCGTAGTTCAGATCAGCCGCCCTGCCTGACATCACTTAGACCCTGGTAGCCTATGTTTTTGTGTTTTACCAGTCACCAGCGTCCTTCCTCACACACATCTTGGGGTGTGCTTTAGTTTCTACGCGTTTACTTAAGAAGAAAGCGTATCATAAACTTATATTGCTAATAAACATTCTTCTTAGGGGCTTTTACAGTACCTGTTGGCTATATGACAATGATTCATGTTTGTTTGTGAAAATCTTCCTGGCCACACTTTTAATCGTAGAGTATTGAAACTTGCATGGATTAACTGCTATGTAAAAAGATCAAAATAATCAAAATTTGGAAGGTCAAGAACAAAGGTCAATGTTACGATCAAGCAAAATATCCAATTCACATAATGAGCCATAAATCTGGACATCGTTGTCACATAGACTTGAAACTCTGTTCATATTTAGGTGTAAGATGAAAATTCCCGCCAATTAAGTCATGTTAAGATCAAAGATCAAGGTAAAGGTAGAACAAAAGGTTCATAAATAAACGACTTCGGCGGTGGTCTGCGCTCTACTGAGTTCCCCTCTAGTTTACCCATACTTTCCCTGTTCCATGAAACCTGTATAGGTAAAACGATCATATTATTTAGCGACAATACATCACAAATAACCCAGAAATATTAATATGGCTGCGGGGAGAATAGTATTAACCCTGGATAGGTACGCTCCTCGGACACCCCTTTAAGGGTATACTCGGACGCGAACGACCCCGACGCCAAAAAAAATTCTTGAAAAATCAGTTTTTGCAGTAACCTCCTATTTTCTTTTGCCAAAAAAGACTTCAATGAATGCTCAAAACAACTGTAAAGATAAATACTACTCATCTGCAGAAAAACTATTTATTATAAATATTTTAAAAAAATTAAGTAGAAAAAAAAAGACCTGACATAAAAATTCATAAAAAAAAAGTTTATACATATATACACAAATCCTTTTAGGAATTGATTCTTGAATGTTTAGGACACATCTTGATGTATTTTGGATGAAGTCAGACCCATGGAGGTGAAGATCTGAAATGAGAAAAAAAGGGTAACTTTTTTGGCCAAAAAAATTTGTCCAAATTTCATGATTTTTTTTGGGTACCGAAATGAAATAGGAAGTGGCTATTTTTTTAGGGAATAAACATATGTTATCCTAAAATAGAAATATGTAAAAAAATCTTCATTATTTTGTAAATTACATTTATATCAGGGGCCATATCTAGAGGTAATTTTTGAGTACTTAGAAATTTCGTAAAAAAATACATATATTTAATATATAATATGATATTTATGCAGGTAAAAATATACCAAAATATCACAAATTCTATAGGGAACAAGAATATATATAGATAGGGCAGCTTACGCTTCGGATATGTCCACAAAATGGCCGCCAACCACACTGACTCAGACTCCCTAATCTGCCACTTGAAATGTAGGAAGGGTATGTCAATTTCAAGGTGTTATTTACTAATCTAATTATTATTGGATATGCATAAAAATTGTATGGTGGGTTGCTGGATAATTGTCGATTATTTTACGACTATGAAATTAAAATTCTGACCCAAAAAAAATTTTTGAAGGGAAATAAGATCGAAAAAAAAAATGTAAAACAATATAATATTTTAGCTAAAAAAATTTGATGATATTCAATCAGAAAAGAAGTAAAC
This sequence comes from Palaemon carinicauda, assembly GCF_036898095.1. Classification (NCBI taxonomy): domain Eukaryota; kingdom Metazoa; phylum Arthropoda; class Malacostraca; order Decapoda; family Palaemonidae; genus Palaemon; species Palaemon carinicauda. The sequence continues at coordinate 65,375,253 of NC_090731.1, read as the reverse complement.
AAAATTTTCCGACAAATAAACATCTAGAGGAATCATTACTCTGTGATAGTTCCTTAGTACGTAGTAATTTTGAAAGAATTGGGAAAAAACGAAAAAATGGCAATCACCGGAAAATCGAACACATACCTATATATACGCCATATCTGGCTAAAAAAAAGATAGGCATGGGTAGCCAGATCATCTAGAAACACTTTCCAACACTATAAAAATATAAGTTTTGCGACACTACTTGCCAATTCCTTACGGTAACATGACTAAGCCAAAAAATGCAAAACAAATAAAAAGGGGCACTCGCGTAAAAATGGCTAACATTCTAATATACGGCATTTCAGAAAAAAAAAAATTCAGCCACGTGCTAGGCAAACCATCAAGGCACATTTTCCGACAAATAAACATCTAAATGAATCATTACTCTGTGATAGTTCCTTAGTACGTAGTAATTTTGAAAGAAATGGGAAAAAACGAAAAAATGGCAATCACAGGAAAATCGAACACATACCTATATATACGCCATATCTGGCTGAAAAAAAAAAGATAGGCATGGGTAGCCAGATCATCTAGAAACACTTTCCAACACTATAAAATTATAAGTTTTGCGACACTACTTGCCAATTCCTTACGGTAACATGACTAAGCAAAAAAATGCAAAACAAATAAAAAGGGGCACTCGTGGAAAAATGGCCATTCTAATATACGGCATTTCAGAAAAAAAAATTTCAGCCACGTGCTAGGCAAACCATCAAGGCACATTTTCCGACAAATAAACATATAAATGAATCATTACTCTGTGATAGTTCCTTAGTACGTAGTAATTTTGAAAGAAATGGGAAAAAACGAGAAAATGGCAATCACAGGAAAATCGAACACATACTTATATATACGCCATATCTGGCTAAAAAAAAAATAGGCATGGGTAGCCAGATCATCTAGAAACACTTTCCAACACTATAAAATTATAAGTTTTGCGACACTACTTGCCAATTCCTTACGGTAACATGACTAAGCAAAAAAATGCAAAACAAATAAAAAGGGGCACTCGTGGAAAAATGGCCATTCTAATATACGGCATTTCAGAAAAAAAAATTTCAGCCACGTGCTAGGCAAACCATCAAGGCACATTTTCCGACAAATAAACATATAAATGAACCATTACTCTGTGATAGTTCCTTAGTACGTAGTAATTTTGAAAGAAATGGGAAAAAACGAAAAAATGGCAATCACAGGAAAATCGAACACATACTTATATATACGCCATATCTGGCTAAAAAAAAATAGGCATGGGTAGCCAGATCATCTAGAAACACTTTCCAACACTATAAAAATATAAGTTTTGAGACACTACTTGCCAATTCCTTACGGTAACATGACTAAGCAAAAAAATGCAAAACAAATAAAAAGGGGCACTCGCGGAAAAATGCCCAACATTCTAATATACGGCATCTCAGATAAAAAAAAAAGACATGCACGTGTTAGCCCAACCATCAAGGCACACTTTCTAACACATAAACATGAAAAAAAAATCAATAATATACGGCAATTCCTTACTACGTAGTAAATTTTTACAAATATTGAAAAAAAAACAGAAATTGGCAACCGCAGTTAAATACCCAATATACCAATAACTACGTCGTATCTGACAAAAACAAAATCACGCATGGGTAGCCAGATCATCTAGACACACTTTCCAACACTAAAAAAGCAAAAGTTTTACGACACTATTTGCAATATCTTACGGAAAAATGACTTGGCAAAAAAATAAAAAAAAAAGAAAAAGGGGAACTCGCAGTAAAATGCCCGACATTCTAATATACGGCATCTCAGATAAAAAAAAAAGACATGCACGTGTTAGCCCAACCATCAAGGCACACTTTCTAACACATAAACATGAAAAAAAAAATGAATAATATACGGCAATTCCTTACTACGTAGTAATTTTTACAAATATTGAAAAAAAAATAGAAATTGGTAACCGCAGTTAAATACCCAATATACCAATAACTACGTCGTATCTGACAAAAACAAAGTCACGCATGGGTAGCCAGATCATCTAGACACACTTTCCAACACTAAACAAGCAAAAGTTTTACGACACTATTTGGCAATATCTTACGGAAAAATGACTTGGCAAAAAAATGAAAAAAAATTAAAAAGGGGCACTCGCGGTAAAATGGTCCTCGTGGTGATGAACGACATTTTAACTAAAAAAAAAATCATGCACATGGTAGCCAAACAATCCACCAAGACTTTCCATAACTGATAACCTATACAAGTTGCACCATTCTACGACAATTTCATAATACGTAATAACATTGATAATTATGCAAACTACCTTAGAAGGGTAAACTCGGTCGCGCTCGACCCCGACGCGTCTCAGAAATCGGGGAAGAAGTACAGCTACCGCAATGCACATCTGGACACTACTAGAGCGTGTAGGGGAGACACCTCCTGCAGGTCGATCACCCACAAATTCAGTCACGGGGGTGAGTCACGTGAGAAAAACCTGTTTTTTTTTTTACGCTCGGGGTCGCAAACGACCCACCGTACCTATCCAGGGTTAACCATAGCAGAATAAGGGAAGATAAACATCCCAAGAACGAAACGGATTTTGACCGTAGAGAAAAATCTATTTGTGGGCTAGGTAGCCATGTCGTCCTGATGGAAGTTCCTATAAGGTAGCTTTCTAGGGTATATTTGACTACAGTGATATTCCCAGAGAATTTTACCGTAAGGTATCCAGAATTCTAACTCCTGGGGCGAATATCCCTAAATAATCTCACAGGGATATCGCATAAGATCAGAGGATGTATTCTTGACACGTCACATAGCTATCTTCGTCCCGAACATTATTAACGCTTCGAGGGGGAATAGTGACAAGAATATGAAACGAGAATGAAAAGAGAGCCGCTCATAAGGCATCCCTCCTATTCCGTTTCCAGTGTGTATCTGATGAAGGGGGTGGCGCCCTCTTTATTCCTTGTAGCGATATACGAGGCGGTACAGATACTGTATTATAGGGAAGGGTCAATAAGCCCTTTTACAATAAAAGGAAGGCGGGTCCATCAGGACGAAATGGCTACCTCACCCAAAAAATAGATTTTTCGCATGGAAGTTTACCAGAGCATTACTGTATCTGTGGATTCCCAATCAGTGCTGTACTCTCAAGAAAGTATTTTCCTGGTCCGTCTAGACCTAGAGACCTATGATGTTACTGTCATACATCATTTCATCTAAGCATGAACTATGTTAGTGCTTGCTGCCCCCTACAGGGATGAGTCATACTAGACTATGGAAAAGTCTCAAGGAGTACATAAAAACTTATGGATAAAAAAATGACAAGCTTGTATAGTGGTCTCGCCCTATACATTATAAAGCAAAGTTTGCATAAGAGTCGTCAAAGTCAAAATGAATTTGTGACACCATCCTCAAGGTGACCACTCTTAATAACTATCGGATAAAGGTCATATCCGCATAGGAACAAATTTGCATCTCTGCCACTCTCCCGTTAGGTTACCACCTCAACCCTTCCTAAAGAAGGGTTAAGGAGAGTGGACTTTGCTCAAATCAGGGAACAATCATAAAAAGACATACCATGATAAAAATATCCATATTTTAATCTTCATGGTCAGTACATATCCAATAAAAATGAGTGTGGGCGAATAAAACGCAGGGTTCACTATGAACTAGTTTATAAAAAATTTAAAAACATGCATATCAGATCTACCTTTATAAAAAGAAATTAAAAAGTGGATGATATCTATTAAAGCACAAAGAAAACAATCAACAGAAAATAACGTTTCATCTACCATGAAACAGACTTGCCAATTTAATTGAATAAATAATAATGTTACAGTCTGTATACTGTTTAATTACACTAGTGTAAGGAACGCTTGGCACAAGTGTCCGTATTATGCTTTAGTTCACCAACGTCAATGGAACAGTTCGTAGGGACACTTTCGTGGCCTATCGCTCAGTGTGTAGTACACACAGTGACTACACACCCACTCTCTTAATCAATTGTCTCAAATTAATTACACTGTTCTTCGCAGAGTTAAAACAGAAGGTTAAAGGAGTCTACCTGCTGCTACCACAGATTACTTGAGTTGCTCCATTTGCTTTCCATAGTGCATAAAGAACACCTTGGATGACCACCAGTTGGTGAACGAACAAGATGTTCAAGGTCCATATACATAAGGAAATTTTATGGAAGAAGCAACTCCTCTCAGATCATGACTAGCGGGTGTACTGTCAGGACCCGATTCGCGAATATCACAGGTGAGTTTCGCCCTTAGTAATAGAAAACCTTGAGCCCGAGGTTTCTCATCTGAACAGCTGTCCTCCCATAAAGTCTGAAGTTCTATGAAGATTGACCTTAGGCACCTCACTGGACATAGAGATACATCTTCCTTCAGAGGGTAGATTCTCTAGGGACCCCACCTGATGGTGGGTAGCATGTTCTTGGAAAGAAGCTAGGGAGAGAAAATCATGAGATGTAGGTTTCTGGTTTTCAGTAATGAAGCGAATACAGTCGACTTCTGTACTCAATGAGACAGGGATGGATCTGGTAGCGGAACAAATTTTAGGCGTAGTTCCAATGCCAGAGGGAACCACACGCTATTTGGCTACTTGTGGGCCACTATTACCGCCTTCCCTTTGAAGGATCTCAGCTTGTCAAGAACCTTCTAAAGGAGGTTGTGCGGAGGGAACAAATAAATACCGAACCATCTGTTCCAGTCTAGGGATATAGCGTCCACGGCCTCCGCTAGCGGATCCCCATATGGGAACACATAACGATCCATTTTCTTGTTGTCTTTTGTCGCAAAGAGGTTTATCTGCAGCCCCGGGACTGGACTCGTGATGAAGGAGAACGATCCTGCGTCAAGGGACCATTCTGACTCTATTGGTGTAAACCTGGATAGAGCGTCCGCTGTCACATTGCGGAACCCTTGAATGTGAACTGCTGACAGGTGCCATTTTTTCCTTTCTGCCAAACGAAAAAGGGCCAAAATCACTTGGTTTGATTTCAGGTGACCTCGACCCATGTCGATTCAGACATCTCACTATCACCTCGCTGTATAGAACCAGTCTTATGTGGGTCGAGTGGTGAGGAGATACCTTCTTTAAAGTCAGAAGCACTGCCATGGCTTCTGGAAAGTTGATGAAAAATGACTTGAAAAGATTGGACCAAGCTCCTTGGACTCTCTTCTGATGAGAGAGACCCCCCCCACTATTCCTTTGAAGCGTCTGTGTAGATAGTTACTGATGGGGGAGGAGGTTGAAGGAGTATTGATTTCTTCAGTTGCTTGGTATTGGACCACGGCTTGAGAAGCGAACGAAGTCGAGTTGGTAGAGGTCTTATTAGATCTCTTCGCGTGTTTGATGCGTATTTCCTCCAGACTCCTGTTGCATCCTTTAGCTGTGCTCTTAGCACTGGATCTGTTATTGAAGCAAACTGTAGAGAGCCCAGCATTCTCTCCTGTTCGCGTCTTGATATCCGTTTGGATTTCAGCAGTCTCTTGACAGATCCTGCTATTTCTTTCCTCTTCTTCCCAGGAATGGAAAGTCGATGTTACTCCAAATTCCAATGGATTGCCAACCACTGAAATTTTTGAGCTGGAGAAAGTCGAGACTTTTTGATATTGATCTTGAATCCCAGATGTTCTAGGAACTGGATCACTCTCTTAGAAGCTTGCATGCATTCTGTCCTGGATGCCACCCACACCAGCCAGTCGTCCAAGTAGGCTACTACTTGGACCCCTTTTAGGCGTAATTGATGGACTGCTGCGTTTGCGAGTTTCGTGAAAATCCTTGGGGCTATGTTTAGCCCGAAAGGCATGGCTCTGAAGGCGTAAAGTTTTCTATGTAACTTAAAGCCTAGGTAGGAGGAGAGGTGGCGATTAATTGGAACATGCCAATAAGCGTCAGACAAGTCTATAGAGACAGTATATGCCCATTTGGGCAGTAGGGTCCTTATGTGTTGAAGCGTGAGCATTCTGAACTTATAGTTCATTATGAACTTGTTGAGTGGTGACAAGTCAAGAATAACTCTGAGTTTATCTGAGTCTTTCTTTGGAACACAAAACAGCCTCCCTTGAAATTTGATGGACTTAACTTTTCGAATCCCTCTTTTGTCTAAGAGCTCTCGGATGTGTTCTTCCAAAACGAGGGTTGAGTGTTGGGAGAACTGAGGAAATTGAGGTGGAGGGCTGCTCCAACTCCAACCTAGTCCATTCTATATTAGGCTGTGGGCCCAGGAATCAAAGGTCCAGCAATCCCTAAATAGATGTAGCCTCCCTCCTACAGGAAGCATCTCACTTCTGCTGTTGTGGACCTGAGGCCTTGCCTCCTTGACCACGTCCTCCCCTGAATCCCCTTCCTCTTGAGGGGTGTCTAGAAGAACCTCTGGCTATTCCTCTAGCCCTCGAACGAAAGGAAGAAATCTGCCACTTGTTGAGGTATCAGTTGGTACGTGGTTGGAGGTTGCGCCATCATCTGAGGCACTGCGGTCTCAGGAAGTTGTTGCTGTTGATGCTGTCGGTAAGGTATAGCCAGCCGAGAAGATGGCCTAGGCTTTTTTGTCTTCCTCTTGGGTTGGGGACCCTCATCCTGAGAAGACTTCCTCTTAAGATCTAAGCCCCACTTTTTGAGAAGGTTCCTATTCTCTGTGGCGGCCTTGTCTACTACCTCTTCAACGAGTAAAGAGGTCTTTACCTCAGATACAAGCGGATATCAGTTTCCTCGGTTCGTGTCTCACCGCAGCCGAGGTGAACACGAACTCTCTACAGGCTCTCCTAGCTTTAATAAAGCTATAAAGATCCTTTGTAACCGTGGCCAGATGAGTTTTGGCCACCACCATGAACATGTCCTTGTTCTTAGGGTCACTTGCCATTGTTTCTAATGTCGTTTGCAATGACATTGATGCAGCAAGTCTTTCCTTTGTCTCTTGCTCCCTGCGCAAGAGAAACTCCGACAGCTTAGGGAGTTCCTCACCGAACTGACGTTCAGCAATATCAGCTTCCAGCTTCCCGACTGAGAAGGTAAGGTGTACGTCCTTCCAGTCTTCTTGGTCCAAGGGCAAGGTCAGAGATAACGGCTTGCACTCCTCCAAGGAGGAGCATGGTTTCCCTGCCTCCACCGCCTTTAAGGCTGCCTTATATCCCTTTTTCATGAAGGGAAAGGCTCTGGTAGGAGAGGCCACAAAAGAGGGAAGCTTCTTACTCAAGGCTGGTACCTTTGAGTTCGTGAAGCCCCTCTCTTTCATCGAGCTTGATAGTAACGCCTGAGCTTTACTATGATCCAAAACTATAACCTCCTTCGGCTCAGTCTCCTCCTTTGAGGCTGGCTCCTTCCTAAGACGGACATAACAGTCTGGGTAGGAATCCTTATTGGGCCAAAATTCCACCTCTTACAGGGGAATTACTTCAGATATAACGATCTTCACGATTGTCATTGGCATATTTTCGGCATACCTACAAGGATTGGTGTCCGAACACAAAGGAAGATCCTTCACGTTGAGTCGCTTTTGGGGCCCACATGATGCTGCAAGTCTATATATCTCGTTTCATTGCAGCCTCTTTCTCATCATTCTTCTTCTGAATTTGTTGGATCATCTCAACAATAGAAGAAAGAATCCTTCCCAGGGTATCTGTGATAGCAGACGCAGTAGATGGAACAGGTTCTGGGTCCGGAACTGATGTAACCGACACCTCATCGATTTCTTCCTCTTCTACTTGAGGAGTCTGGCACAGCTCCTCCTCTTGACTTTCTCCTAGAAGGTCCTTCTCTATAGAATCCGACACCTCCGACATCCTATCGTCCAATTGGATGTCTTGAAGGGCGGCTGAGACTTCAGAATCCACCGGATTCTGGGTAGTTGGTATCTCCACCTGAGGCTGGGGATGATTGCATCAGCCGATGCTTTAGGGAAAAGGTGGGCCCTCATCTTCTCATTTGGAAGGTAGGGGCCCGAGGTGTTTTTCTGAAAACCCCTCACCCAGGATTGCAACTTTTCCTTGGCAGTATCCCTTGACTCCGTCGACTTGTGGTCGTCAAAAGCCTCAGTAATCAGGTTAGAACATACTGTACAAACCTGGGGGTCCCAATACCGGAGATCACCTCTGGAGGCTGCGCATGGTGCGTGCCTCCTACAGTATTGATGTCCAGAGAAGTCCTTACTGCGGACATCACAGAGCACACTCCCGCACTTCGGATGGTCCTCCTGTAAAGAGAAGAAAAATCCATGAGTATCAAGTGAAGGCTTTCACTTATATTGAAACATTTAACTCATATAGAAAAGTTATAAAAGAAAGAAGGAAAGACACATACTTGTATTTCCTGTCCAATTAATTGCCGTAACCTCCAAAAATATTAAAACTAAAGATAATTCTATACTAGAATACCTTATGTAATTTCCTAAACGGAAATTTAATGTGTAGTTTTAATATACGGGATTGAAAGAATACAGAAAGAACTCACTCTCTATATAAAGTACGGTTTCAACAAAAGGCTGTACAAGATAACATCAAGTATGATGAAGAACTTTAGTGCTATCACAAACTCTGTACAGCAGTTTCTACTAATACAGTGTGTACTACACTACAAATTTAGCAAATACTGTACATCGCATGCAATTTTGCTGGCCGGCACGCACCTGTACGTGCCGGCGTACCGGCCGGGAACTACCCCTTTAAAGATCAAACATATATTATCTTTAACTAATAGGCGGCAGCCCTCCGATTCGCGACTATATGCTGCGGCAATCATTGCCAGCGGACGGCTGAAAACACTAAAACCCGGCTGCCGGCCACTAATTGTAGCGGCCAGCGAATTCGGGCTTTGATTCCACTGCCGGCCGGCAAAGGTAATAAAACCATGCCGCCGACAGTAGCCAAGAATCAGAAAATCTCTACATGCCCGGCTGTCGGCTGTCAAGCCGGCAGCCGGGATAGGGGTGCAACACAATAGTCAGAGAAAAAGTATGGGTGTAAGGTTATAGGGCGGCATACCATACGATCTTCCATCCAGAAAGAGTGAACTTATGGAAGGGGAGAATGTAACATTCAAGCTTCCAAAGAATCCACAGCCTGCCGGGCTCTACCGGCAGACATGGAAGAGAGACCAAGGGAGATCTGGGGTTCACTTTGCAAGAAAAAAGGAGGGTCTCTGCCGGCCGGCACGTAATGCCGGGGGGGGCAGAGAGCTGAGCTGGTCCTCCATCCTAACCTATGCTAGGTACGGAGGAAGTACTATGGCCAAGAAAATAAAAATAAGATAGGTGGGGAAGGGATAAGGGTCCTGAAGACTTTGCTCTAGCAAGAGACACACTCAGCAGTTAGGGAGCTCATCCTAACCATGAGTTGTCTATTAGGGAGGAAGATTGGCAATGCTTGCTATCCTCCTCCCAACCAGAATAAAGTTATGTGAAGTTATTTCGTCGGGCAACCGAAAAACTCATTCTTCAGCCCGAGAAAAAACAACACAGGACAGTGTGCTAAGCCAATAGAGGATTGCCTAATTATGCCTTTTCCCATTTCTAACTTAGAATTTATTTGTTTGTTTACAATATTTATGTACAGCTTGCTCTTTATTGTTTTACTTTCTTTTACCCAGGACCGTGATTATGAACACAGAGATGTTTGACACGTTGTTATTTGTTGGTGACGGAAATAAATTTAAGAATGTTTGGCGTTGTCGTAATTCTCCGGTTCCTTATTAAACTGAGGTTCCCTTCCACCCGCTCAGTATCGGATATTATTATTATTATTATTATTATTATTTTTATTATTATTATTATCATTATTATTATTAAGCCACATCCCCAGTTGGGAAAGCAGGATGCCATAAGCCCAAGGGCCCAAACAGGGAAAATATCCCAATGAGGGAAGAAAAAATTTGATATTTTAAGAACAGAAACAACATTAAAATAAACATTTATATAAATATATAAACTTCAACAAAACAAGAAGAGAAATTAGATAGAATAGTGTGCCCGAGTATAGCCTCAAGCAAGAGAACTATTACCCAAGACAGAGGAAAACCTTGGTACGAAGGTTATGGCACTACCTAAACCTAGAGAACAATCTTTTGATTTTTGAGTGTCCTCCTGGAAGAGCTGCTCACCATAGTTAAATTCTCTCTCCTACCCTTACCATGAGGAAAATGGCAACTGAACAATTACAGTGCAGTAGTGAACCCCTTGGGTGAAGAAGAATAGTTTTAGGGTTGTCAGGTGTATGAAGACAGAGGAGAATCTATAAAGAATAGTAAGCAAAGAGAGAGTGAACCGTAACCAGAGAGAAGGATCCAATGTAGTACTGTCTGGCCAGTCAAAAACATTTTTATAAACCAACATTATTTTGCTAGTTATTATTATATACTATGTAAGATATTTGAATCATATGAACAAAAACCTCAATTCGTTAAAATGTAGAAGACAAAAGTTATTTAGAGGCCGAGATATTCCTGGATAATTGTTAAGAAAATTAAGAAGCAGGTTATGCTGTTAGGAATATTCAAGAAAAATATATATTATATAGGGATCTTTGGTAGGCAGAGCTAAATTATTATAAATTCACGTTTTCGATAAGTGGGTAAAAAAATGAAATAATTTGGCAGCATAAGGTTATATAATTAATCCAATAATGTAGCTAACAATAATTGACAGAAGAAATTATCTCTAATTCTATTTTTAATCACCGAATAGAATGTCACAATAGGTTTGAAGTACTTTCAGAAAAAATGGGAGTTGAATGATGTTCAGTAAGGATTTATAAGAATTCACAGAGAAGGTAATAGGCGTAAGCTCAAAGGAAGTACAAAAAATAACTATGACGTCAAGGATAATTATTACTTTTCAAAAGGTTGGGTGTGGTTGTCTTCTCAAACCCACACATGAACGCTTATATATATATATATATATATATATATATATATATATATATATATATATATATATATATATATATATATATATATATATATATATATATATATATATATATATATACATATATATATATATATATATATATATATATATATATATATATATATATATATATATATATATATATATATATATATATATATATATATATATATAGATATATATATCTATATATATATACATATATATATATATATACATATATATATATATATATATATATATATATATATATATATATATATATATATATATATATATATATATGTATATATATGCACAATTATATATATATATATATATATATATATATATATATATATATATATATATATATATATATATATACTATCTATCTATTTATATATCTATCTATCTATCCATCTATCTATCTATGTATATATATATATATATATATATATATATATATATATATACCGATATATATATATATATATATATATATATATATATATATATATATATATATATATATATATATATATATATGCGTGTGTGTGTGTGTGTGTGTGTGTGTTTGTATGTGTTCACGTGTGTGCGTAGGCTTGTGTGTATGCTTGAGAGAATAGAAGCGTCATAGTTCAATCATAAGACTGCTTAATGTTACAATTGCCCTAATTTTTGGTTATTTTTTTACCTATTAGTTAAAGATATCAAACTATTTAAAAGTTTTTTTTTAGCCTGCCTACAAATTTCGTGCATCTGAAACCAGAGCTTAAATTTGAACATGAAGTCCTAATAATATAAGATAGATGTTACTGTTGGCCTAGCCACTTTTGAATACAGTTAGAATTTATGCTAATATTGTGGAATTGAAATATTTGCAATAAAGCATAACCCTCTCATATCCTTACCTTGTTGATGGTCGTCTTAGGATGAATGAGCTGCCTTACAAGAAAAATAATCTTAATAAATATATGTCATATATAGGGGTTTGCCAATGCCCATTTTGAGAAGAAGGATTGCTTCTCTCCATTTATAATCCCTGATTTCGCAAACTAGAGATATTCTAAAGGGAGGTTATACTCATTACATTGTTGTCAGTTTCACCATCCACAGTGGCGTTTGGACATGGTAGCCTTCAACCACAATCTGAAGAGAAATAGATCTTTGACACATTCTTCAAAATCTGCCAAAACCGGAGAAGCGACAAAAGTTGTTAAAAGTTATATTTTAAGCAAAGCTAGTTCCAAAAGATATTTACTGACTGCCTCATTACCAAAGTCTAGTACTTAAACTACCTTATCAATCCATTCTCTCATTTTACATATCTTCTGAGATGACAAATCTACCACTTCGTTACAAAACATACACACACATAAATACACGTTTTAATACAAACACACTCATTCCTTTATATAATTCATATCATAGTCATATATATACTATATATGTATATATATATATATATATATATATATATATATATATATATATATATATATATATATGTGTGTGTGTGTGTGTGTGTGTGTGTATATATATATATATATATATATATATATATATATATATATATATATATATATATATATATATATATATATATATATATATATGTGTCTGTGTGTGTGTGTGTGTGTGTATATATATATATATATATATATATATATATATATATATATATATATATATATATATATATATATATATATATATATATATATATATTTCTTAATTATTCTATGCATTATTACAAATTCTGATTATGAATACAGCTTCGACATGAATAATTCTGATTGCATCCCATTCCAGGATTTTATGGTGAAGGTTGGATAAGACTTCTCGTACCGGAGAGTATCACAATGTGACCTCAAAACGCAAAAGAGAAAATTGAAAATTTTGACCTCATCTGACTGTAGTTTCAATCAAAAAATACTATTGTTATTGTTTGTAAAATTAGATGCTGGTTTATTTGGATATTATAAGAACTATAAGTTTTCCTAAAAATATTCCATGGGTTTTACACTTGTCAACTCTGTCATACTCTCGTTGAAAATGTTGATAACAACTATAACACAACTACCTAGGAGAGTTTCATGTACTCGAAATAAAACTTTAATTTTATCATATAACGACATGTTACTATTCAAAGAAGATTTCTAATTTTCAAAACACCGAATGATATGTTACCTTTACAATGGACTT
>NC_090731.1:65344642-65352142 GCF_036898095.1 Palaemon carinicauda | reverse complement strand
GTGTTAGAGTTCTGGTGAGTTTCTCTACGGATGATACTGAAAGTAAAACAAGATACCTTTAACATCTCAACATTTAGCATTCTTAAATCATAACCTGCTTCGTGCATTGATTAGCTCAGCTCATATCCATAAATTCAATCTGGACACAGATATACTTTGACAAAAATTATTGGTAACATCGTCGACTTTTGGATCACGCATTATTTCTCGAGTCTGGGAATTTTACATACGTTCTAACAGGAATCCAAAAAACAAAATAAAACATTGTCTAAAATTGGAATTATAATATTCAAATTAGTTATTGGTCTCACATTATACTTGCTAATATCTAAAATTTTATTGACGATGTGATGGCTGATATTTTCCAAAAATACTTGATTCGTATTGTCATATTTTCGGAATATGCACATTTTCTCTTCTTTTGTATTCTCCTGGACTGTTATGAGAGAGAGAGAGAGAGAGAGAGAGAGAGAGAGAGAGAGAGAGAGAGAGAGAGAGAGAGAGAGAGAGAGAGAGGTGAATTTTAATCTTATATGTATAAGAAGTTAATTACTCAAAATGTAATGGTATATGTCATAAGCTTACCTTACTTTTGAAACGGAATAGTACCAAAAAATGAAAGAACATTAGATGAAAAAGAAAAAAAAATTGGAAATGATTTAATTCAATTTTTTGGACAAAGAAGAAGATTGCAGTCTAGGATAGTAATGAAGGAGTATCAGATAATGTATATAATTGCTCAGCACTGTGTAAATGCGAATCATCATCATCATCATCTCCTCCTACGCCTATTGACACAAAGGGCATTAGTTGAGCTTTTAATTCAATACTTCTCCAGAATAACTGCCGTTCATAACAGAAATTGTGAAGGATACTTGAATTGTCAAATGGTCCATCATTCGGGAACCATACATTTTAATCTAATTTTGTTGGCATACGAAGTGGAGGAATGAGTTCAGTGGATGTCAAAAACTAGTTTGATTAAATCTTTTGAAATGGGACCATTGCTAGTTATTTCCTATGGCATAATGAAATAGTTGTTATATAGTAAATATCTGCGTAGAATTATGCTTTTTAATTCTCTGATAATGGCTTATCAAAAGTGTCTGGTTTCAATTCCAGTGTCATCAGAATATATGCTCACTAGTATATATTTCAAACTCATGGTCCCGGGCGGGATCGACTTGCTGCCATGAGAATGCTAGGCGAACACGTTACCACTGTAATAGACCAAATTGTTTTTTAATTCGTAACATATTCTCTCTCTCTCTCTCTCTCTCTCTCTCTCCTCTCTCTCTCTCCTCTCTCTCTCTCCTCTCTCTCTCTCTCTCTCTCTCTCTCTCTCTAAATTGCCAAGCTATGAGAACTGAGAAGCCAAAAGAGGAGGCAATGGAAAAGTCCCTCGGAATGGCTTGAACGAATTCTTGAGGAAAGCAAGCTTTAGGAATTTGCTTTGAAGAATTACACGAAGATAGGCTTGATGTAACTAGATACTTTGAGTTTTGTTTTTATATCGCTAGTTTTTGCAACAGTTATTACAATATAATTTTGCTTTATAAAATAAAAAGATATTTCAAAAACTGTACAATGGTTCTAAGATTGCACCTTATCTTTATATGGGTTCTAAACTGGATCCTTTATTTTTGGGTTTCCTGGAATCTCTCTCTCTCTCTCTCTCTCTCTCTCCTCTCTCTCTCTCTCTCTCTCCTCTCTCATCTCCTCTCTCTCTCTCTCTCTGTAGACTTCGAATGCAATTATGTTAGCTTGTGTATATTGATAACATTTCTTATGATTTATTAAGCGGGCTGAAGAACTGATAATATTTTAACTGGATTTTTTCTTTTTTGTTGGGAGGGGGGAGGGGAGGCGATAGGGATACCCCGGGAAATAAAAACAAAATTAGTTTAATATCCATTTTTACTTCTTAAAGGGATTTCCATTTCTTGCGTACGTTTACAATCTCTTTTTGCCAGATGTTACTTGTCAAAAATCATGCATATATGTGGTAGTAAAAGTATTTATATTTTTCCAAAGAGAATTTCACTCTAAGTAAAAAGATAGATGAAGTAGTATCAGGTCACTCGTCCTTAATCTATCATTTAGAATATTTTAATATCTCGTAGTTTGATTTTGGGGAATTGTATTCATATCTCCACTATATCAAAAATTTGTATAACTCTTCAAAGTTAAATGATGCAACAAAGTATCCTCCCTATATATTTTACAAGTTGAATATATCTGTAACTTTTTCAGTATTGTGTATTAAATATTTCGGCCATGAATTTTCCTATAAATTCTGATTGCTAAAGTTACTGGCCTATCGTGTAAGAAATATCCTATTTAGAAATGATTTTTCGTATATGTTTAGTTCATATTTCATTTGGTATCCTGATGAACTGACCGAAGAGGCCATTTTCTAAACAAGAGAATTTTTTTTCTATCTTTTTTTTTTTTTTTGTGCACTCCTCAAAGGCATAGATCAAAAGACTATTATATAAATATATGGATTTCATCCAACTCCTGATCTATTGAAGAAGTTTGTTTTGTTTTTGTTGCTATTCTATGGGACCTCAGCCTGGTGACACCAATTGTTGAATGATATTATTGAAATCAAATTTTCCTCAATATACATATTTTGGAAGTTTTGTTACTTTTAAGAGTAATCAGTAAGCACATTGCGTTACAGTAAGTACTTTTTCAATATTTATGAATGCTCAAATGTAAAGAGGAAAATGTTAATATGTATTTGAGACTTTGGACAATTATTCATTTACGACGTGGGACTCATTTAAAATAAAAGTATTAAATTTATCCTTGATTATCTGGCACTATTTAACTTTTTATGAAATTGACTGATATTATTCAGGAAAAAATGTCCTCAATATAGAGTTATTTGAAGTTTTGTTAGTTTTAACAGTAAACAGCAAGTAAACTGCGTTGCATAAGGTACTTTTTCAATGTTTATGAATGTTCAAATGGAAAGAGAAAAAATATTAATATTTATTTGAGACCTTGGTCATGTATTCATTTACGACATGAGACTCGTTTAGTATTAAAGTATCAAATTTATCCAAAGATTATCTGACGCTATTTAACTTTAATGAGATTTTCTACTGTTAGAAGAGCTTCCTCAGCTTATTGTTTAATAACGTGTTTGTCTTATTCTCATTAAGTCTCTAAAAGATATGGGTTTGGCTGCTTGCAAATTATTGAGAATCACCACTAGTTAATCGTTCATACATCCATCCCTCATTTTCACAAATGTGTCTATTTATTGGTGACTTGTATTAAAATCCAGCTTGTAGCTGAGAAATATTCAATATAATACCAAGCTAGATTTCTCATAAGCTCAACTAAGATGCAAGGATATAAAAGCGAATTTGAAGTTCAGAGAAATGGAGGTAGTTCTTAATATATATTGGTTATTATCAAATGGAAATGCTATATGGTTTAAATTATTTCATGGTGAATGAATTTTTATAAATAATCGAAGATTTATGTAAAGGAATGTTGTTTTTGATGGAGGTAACTCTGATTAGAGTTGGAATTGATGGTTAATTTCAGAGAAACTCTTGCTGTTCGTGAATATGATAATGGGTCTAAAGTTTATGGACAAATATGCTAATACAGGAACTAGGAAGGGTAGAGAATGATTTAAAGGAATGTAAAATTAAAAAAGAGAATGAAGTGAAACCTATGAAAATGTAACAGCTGGTATGAAATGTTGACTAGGAAACATGTAAAATATGTGGGAAAATTTAAATATAATTACACTCTATACAAAAAAAGATTAATAATGTAAAATTTGAGAAATGCATGGATCAAACACCATATGACGTTCTGGGAGAGTTATAAGGGTTTTGGAAGAGAAGGGCTGATCCTGGAAACTTTGGGTGGCAAAATACCATCGTAGGTAAAGGATGTGTTGTGAAGATCTGGAAACTGGAGAATGAAGTAAAAATCCTTATATTATGCCCATTAAACAAAGGGAAGCTCATGATATATATAAGGGTTAGTTGGTAAAAATTTGTTCTACTTAATGTGAGGGAACATGTGATATTTGTATAATTAAGAATGTACTTTATATAGTAGACATTTCATCTTTCTTAATAAGGACATGTCCAGGTTATGGAAATAGAATATTGTAGAGATAGTTAAATTTATCCAAGTTCAAGATTTGAGATGTAATATCAGTTTGTATAATGAATTCAGGATATTGTTTCATAAAGTATAGTACGTTCATGCAAATGTTACGGAAATCAATATAATGTTTATTATATCCATAGATAGGCAAATAGAGGGGCTTTTCTTATTTTCAGAATTGCTCCAAGAATAAGACATGAACTTATATTTTTCTCTTTAATCGAAAACTACCTGGTCTTTGGAGAGAGAGAGAGAGAGAGAGAGAGAGAGGAGAGAGAGAGAAGAGAGAGAGAGAGAGAGAGAGAGGTGCTTTTCTTTTTAGCTTGGGAATGACTCAGAATTACATGAGGACTAAAACTACTTTATATTTTCCTCTTTAATCGAAAAATACCTAGTTTTTGGAGAGAGAGAGAGACAGAGAGAGAGAGAGAGAGAGAGAGAGAGAGAGGAGAGATGAGAGAGAGAGAGAGAGAGAGAGAGAGAGAGAGATGGGGGTACTTTTCTGTTTACTCAGAATTGCACCAGGACTAAGACAAACATATATTTTCCTTTTTAATCGAAAACTACCTGGTCTTTGGAGAGAGAGAGAGAGAGAGAGAGAGAGAGAGAGAGAGAGAGAGAGAGAGAGAGAGAGAGAGAGAGAGAGAGAGAGAGAGAGGTGCTTTTCTGTTTACTCAGAATTGCACCAGGACTAAGACAAACATATTTTCCTTTTTAATCGAAAACTTTGGAGAGAGAGAGAGAGAGGAGAGGAGAGGAGAGAGAGAGAGAGAGAGAGAGAGAGAGAGAGAGAGAGAGAGAGAGAGAATAATTATTTATTAGTTTATCTGAAGTCTTTAGGCGTATAAAAAACTCTCATTGCTGAATTTTTTAGGGGTGGCTATCTATGTATGGCCTTTCGGAGAGAGACAACGCTATAAGCAGCAATGTGGGAGCCATTTTGTATCCCCTATTGCTAAGTAAATTCGGCCTTATTGATCGTCAAGGCCTTAGGAAGACTAGTGGTTCCGGTGATAAAATACGTCTTTATGCTCCACTTAGTAGACACGACTCATTTCGAACCTGACATGAAAAGGATTATGAGTTTCGTTATTTTAGGATGTTACGATGTTTCCGTGTCTTTTTGAGGATATATTTCTTGGTAAGACACAAAACGTCTCCACCAGCTGAGTTTTTTCGGAAAAATGACTAACGTCTTGTCTTGTCATCTATTTACAAGGAAGGCCATTAAAATATTTTATGTTCTACACTCTAGAAGACTTGGGGATATTAATTATGAGTGACGGGAGTTTGAGAGAGCGTAAAGATAAAAATTTCAAACGCAACTAAAGGTGCACTCAGTAGAGCGCAGACATCTGCCGCGTCAGCTTATCTCTTAATTTTTTGCTCTACCTTGACCTTTGTCCTTAACATGTATTAATTGGCTCTTTCCTCGTGATCCATCGCACACTGAAGGCTTTCTTAATTACCCATCTTGGAAAATAAGACAGGGTATCCATTCATGGCCTAAAACCTGCATGTCTCCTGCCAGAGGACCTCTCAAGAGCAGGGCACCCTATTTCACACGTATGTTTTTTAAAGGGGGAAATCATGTACCGCACATGTTTCATACACGCTTCTACATTAACGTTTTTGCTCTTTTTTATATCTCGCCCTTCCCCCGCAATGATAACAGAACCTGTTTAAGCTTGCCTTCGATGTATGAGTTTCTCTGAATTTTTAACTTGGAACTGCTTATTTATAAACTCATTATTTGTTGAATAAAGGTTACTTGCATTCACCTCACCTCTCACTTAGCAACCGCCTCTCATAAGTTTAGGTAAACCATAATCCATAACGCTGCCTTCTCGTTGTAATCTCCTGGGAAAGGGTTACTGCCTCTACATGGATAATTACTATAACTCTCGCCCTTTCCCAGGAAATGTATGAAAACGTAGTACATAGCCGAGGGATTCTTCGGCTCCCCAGAGGTGGTCGTAAACACAGCAACTTCCGACAGGGACCAAGATATCACGTGCCTCTGAAGGCCAAATAAGACTTCTGTAATTATTTGGAATGACGTTACCCTTGTGAAACTGGTAGCAAACATTCACAACGCCACGGATGCGAATCATGAACGTCGACAGAAGGGGAGGCCATCTGTGACCAAAATACTTCACGAAAATTTCGACTAAATGGCCAATTTCTATCAGTTTACGAGGGATACCAACAAATGGACAAAGAAGTTATTGTCTACTTGATATAAATGAAACTCTAAGATGTCTCGGTCTTGTAATGTAAGCACTCCCCAAAGAGGAATTAGAGATTCAAAGTCTTCATGCTGTATTTTGCAGATAATCTCTTGGAGTTTGAGATTAACAATTGTTCATGCAAAGCAGAAGATGTCATATAGGAAAGTCAAGTTAATGCTTCTCCCTGTTTGTTGATCAACACCCCCAAAAGTTATCCAAACATCTCCCGGAAGGGCGGAAACAACATTAGCAGCAATACCAATGAATAGCCTCACCTCTAAGACATCCTCGTGTCATGGAACCTATGAGGAGACATCGCTCGAGTTTGCAACACAAGCCACTATAAGTAAGGACAAGCCAGCGCAGGAAGCTTGAATGGTGCTGGTCAAAGGGGACTTGGGAGTCCACGCGGTGGTAATGTTCGGCTTGCAACGTCCTCCGGTGCAAGAAGGTTTTCTTCTGCTCCTATCATAGGAAGTGTAGAATAGCATTTTACCACCTCCTCTCCTTTTACCGTCTAGCTACTAGGAGTCCTGGTATTTCTATCTATCTACCAGGTTCAACAGGGGGACCTGAATCGTCGTGACAGGTAGCAACTGAAACGTCTATATGCAGTGTCAGATAAAGTAAGAAAGAGTTGGTACTCGTCTAAATTTCTGGAATGTATAGTTGTGTAGGTGTGTGCATTAGTCTGTATATAGTCGTGTGTATGTAAGAATAATTTTTTACTTATTTATTTCATATAAATTTATATATGTATTCTTAATGATTTTATATTACATTGTATATTTTATATCGATAGTGTTACAGTATAATGTTCAGGTATTATATCAAACATAACATGAATGAGTAAAAATGTATAACGATAAAATATCTTCAACAGGGCACCTGCAACGTCATGGCATGCAGCAACTGAAACACCCCGATGCCGAGCAAGATTTCTGAAGCAACAAAAAGTAAGTACCTAACATAAAATTTTGGAATGAATGGTTGTATACGTGTTTTCTTAAGTGTTTATATACTTGTGTGACTATAATAATTTTTTTCCACTTTATATATATATTTGTACATGTATTACTTATTTGTTTGTCTTTTATATTGCCAAGTATTTTTTTATTCATTTTGT
>NC_090731.1:65327446-65341642 GCF_036898095.1 Palaemon carinicauda | reverse complement strand
CTAGTTTTTGCAACAGTTATTACAATATAATTTTGCTTTATGATATAAAAAGATATTTCAAAAACTGTACAATGCTTCTAAGATTACAACCTTATTTTTATATGGGTTCTAAATTGAATCCTTTATTTCTTGGGTTTCCTGAAATCTCTCTCTCTTTCTCTCTCTCTCTCTGTATATTAAACTAATTTTGTTTTTATTTCCCGGGTTATCCCTATCGGTCAAAATAAAAAAAAAAAATATCGAGGTGAAATATTGTCCTTTCTTCAGCTCGCTTAAAATCATAAGAAATGTTGTCAATAAACACAGGCTAATATAATTGCATTCGAAGTCTACATATATATATATATATATATATATATATATATATATATATATATATATATGCATATATATATGCATATATATATATATATATATATATATATATATATATATATATATATATATATATATATATATATATATATATATATATATATATATATATGTAGACTTCGAAGGCAATTATATTAGCCTGTGTTTATTGACAACATTTCTTATGATTTTTAAGCGAGCTGAAGAAAGGACAATATTTCACCTCGATATTTTTTTTTTTATTTTGACCGATAGGGATTACCCCGGAATAAAAACAAAATTAGTTTAATATCCATTTTAACTTTTTAAAGAGATTTCCTTTTCATGCGTACGTTTACATTTTCTTTTTGCCAGATGTTACTTGTCAAAAATCATGCATATATGTGGTAGTAAAAAGTATTTATATTTATCCAAAAAGAATTTTACTCTAAGTAAAAAGTTAGATGAAGTAGTATTAGGTCACTCGGCCTTAATCTATCATTTAGAATATTCTAATATCTCGTATTTGATTTGGGAACTGTATTCATATCTCCACTATATTAAAAATTTGTATAACTTGTCAAAGTTAAATGATGCAACAAAGTATCCTTCCTAAAGATTTTACAAGTTGAATGTATCTGTAAACTTTTTCAGTAATGTGTATTCAATTTTTCTGTCATGAATGCTCATGGAAATTCTGATTGCTAAACTGGCCTTTCGTGTAAGAAGTCTTTTAGAAAATGGTTTCTCCTATATGTTTAGTTCATATTTAATTTGGTATTCTGATGAACTGACCGAAGATGCCATTTTCTAAGAGAATGTTTTTTTTTTCTCTTTTTTTCTTTTTTCTGCACTCCTCAAAGTTATAGAGCAAAAGACTTATATAATATATGGATTTCATACAAGCTCCTGATCTATTGAAGAAAATTTTTGGTTTTTGTTGCTATTCTATGGTCATCAGCCCTGGTAACACCAATTGGTGAATGATATTATTGAGAACAAATTCTCCTCAATATATAGTTTTGGAAGTTTTGTTACTTTTAAGAGTAAGTAGTAAGTACATTACGTTACAGTATGTACTTTTTTAATTTTTATGAATGCTCAAATGGAAAGAGAAAAAATATTATATGTATTTGGGACCTTGGACATTTATTCATTTACGACGTGAGACTCATTTAGAATAAAAGTATTAAATTTATCCTTAAATTATCTGGCACTATTTAACTTTTATGAGATTGTCTTATATTATTGAGAAAAAAAAATTCCTCAATAATAATTATTTGAAGTTTTGTTAGTTTTAACAGTAATCAGCAAGTAAATTACGTTGTATTAAGTACTTTTTCAATATTTATGAATGTTCAAATGGAAAGAGAAAAAATAATATGTATTTGAGACCTTGGTCATGTATTCATTTACGACATGAGACTCGTTTAGAATAAAGTATTAAATTTATCCTGAGATTATCTGGCGCTATTTAACTTTAATGAGATTTTCTACTGTTAGAAGAGTTTCCTCAACGTATTGTTTCATAACGTGTTTATATTATTCTCATTAAGACACTAAAAGATGTCGGTTTGGCTACTTGCAAAATAGTGAGAATCACCACTAGTTATTCGTTCATACATCCATCCCTCACTTTCACAAATGTGTATTTATTGGTGATTTGTATTTAAATGCAGTTTGTAGCTGAGAAATATTCAATATAATACCAAGCTAGATTTCTCATAAGCTCAACTAAGATGCAAGAATATAGAAGCGAATTGAAGACGCAGAGAAAATGGAGGTAGCTCTGAATATATATTGGTTATTATCGAATTAAAATACTATATGGTTTAAATTATTTCATGGTGAATGAATTTTGATAAATAATCGAAGATTTATGTAAAGGAAAGTTGTTTTTGATAGAGGTAACTCTAATTGCAGTAGGAATTGATAGTTAATTTTAGGAAGACTCATGCTGTTTGTGAATATATTAATGGCTGTAATGTTATGGAGAATATGCTAATACAGGCACTGGGAACGGTGAGGCGGGATGTTGCAAGGACAACCCCCACACCCTTGAATCACTCTAACTGACAATTGTCTCAACAACACAAACTTTCCCCTGACGTTATCTAAAACCAGACTCTTAGACAAAAGGACAAAATAAACAAAAACATGACCTTAAAACTATATTTCCTTACAAACTAAAACGCTCATCATAAACCATAAATCACACTTATCACTAATCATACACGTACCACAAATAGACCTTGATCATACACTATTCAAATAAACCCTCAAAATAAATAAAGCTTAAAACTAAACACTAACAAAACAACTTAAATTTACCACAACCCAAACATCAAAACACAGAAACATATATATATAGTTTATGGACACCAACACAGTCGTCCACACACTGCCACTGTCTTTTTACGCAAACAACCAATATCACGGTTTTGTGGTTAACAGTCCACTGGGTGGCAATTTGCCACAGCTACTTCCCTGATTGGGGTGGGTTTTATTATCATCATCGTCATCGTCATCATCCTCATCAACAACAGCAATCGGAATTTAATACGGTACAGGTCATCAACAATTATCGAAATTTCAGCAGCCTTATCAAGTTCCTTATACAAGCCAAGTCATCATCAATCGAGTAAACATTCACATTCAAGTGAACTCTCTCCAAAGGAGGAATCACGGCCTGCAGAAATAAAAAAGAAAAACACTTACGAACACTCCTAACTAACTGAACTATCGCACTATAATCAAAGATAAATAATAAATTGTTCCTATCATTCACAATCACTATAAGCAAAGATAAACAAAACTGTACTTACTTTTGAAATATATAAACACTTTCACGCTGGCGAAAAATTATATAAAATATAATCCAGCATTCCACAAAACGAACTGTCTCAAGCTGCAGTCAAATAAAAAAAGCATTCGCTCCGAAACATTCACCACTGTCGTAACCTAACTAAAAAATGTAAACAAACAATCTCATTTTAAACCAACAGTCCTTCTTCTCACCACAAACGATCGTTAACCCTAACTACTTTCGCTCGCTAACACAATATCTCTCTCTCTCTCTCTCTCTCTCTCTCTCTCTCTCTCTCTCTCTCTCTCTCTCTCTCTCTCTCTCTCTCACACAGGATTTGGCAAAAACAAAAATAAAATAAAACAAAAAATAAATCCTCCACAACGGTAGAGAATGATTTAAAGGAATGTAAGATTGAAATAAAAAAACAAGTGAAACCTATAACAAAGTAAGAGCTGGTATGAAATGTTGACCAGGAGACATGTAAAATATCTGGGAAAATTTAAATATGATTACACTCTATATAAAAAAGAAATTAATAATGTAAAATTTAAGGAATGCATGGATCAAACACCATATGACTTTCTAGGAGAGGTATAAGGGTTTGGAAGAGAAGGGCTGACCTTGGAAACTTTTGGTGGCAAAATACCATCGTAGGTAAAGGATGTGTTGTTGTGAAGATCTGGAAACTGGAGAATGAAGTAAAAATCCTTATATCATGCCCATTAAACAGAGGGAAGCTCATGATGTGTATAAGGGTTAGTTGGTAAAAATTTCCTCTACTCGGTGTGAGGGGAAATGCGATATTTACATCATTAATAATGTAATTAATATAGTAGACATTTCATCTTTCTTAATAAGGACATATCCAGATTATGGAAATAAAACATTGTAGAGATGGTCAAATTTATACAAGTTTGAGATTTAAGATGTAATATCAGTTTGTATAATGAATTCAGAATATGTGTTCATAAAATATAGTACGTTCATGCAAATGTTACGGAAATCAATATTATGTTTATTATACCCGAAGATAGGCAAATAGAGGTGCTTTTTTTATTTTCAGAATTGCTCCAAGAATAAGCCATAAACTTATATTTCTCTCTTTAATCGAAAACTACCTGGTCTTTGGAGAGAGAGAGAGAGAGAGAGAGAGAGAGAGAGAGAGAGAGAGAGAGAGAGAGAGAGAGAGAGAGAGAGAGAAATGCTTTTCTGATTAGTTCGGTAATGACTCAGAATTGCACCAGGAATAAGACAGAGACTTATATTTCTCTCTTTAATCGGAAACTACCTGGTTTTGGGAGAGAGAGAGAGAGAGAGAGAGAGAGAGAGAGAGAGAGAGAGAGAGAGAGAGAGAGAGAGAGAGAGAGAGAGAGAGAGAGCGGGGCTGTTTTTCTGATTAGTTTGGTAATGACTCAGAATTGCACCAGGAATTAGACAGAGAATTGTATTTCCCTCTTTAATCGGAAACTACCTGGTCTTGGGAGAGAGAGAGAGAGAGAGAGAGAGAGAGAGAGAGAGAGAGAGAGAGAGAGAGAGAGAGAGAGAGAGAGAATGATTATTTATTGGCTTATCTGATGCCTTGGTAAATATTCAGGCGGAAAAGCTCTCAATACTGAATTTTTTTATGGGTGGCCATCTATAAGCAGCAACGTGGGAGCCATTTTGTATCCCCTATTGCTAAGTAAATTCAGCCTTATTGGTCGTCAAGGCCTTAGGAAGATTAGCGGTTCTGGTGATAAAATACGTCTTTATGCTCCACTTAGTAGACAAGACTCATTTCGAATCTGACATGAAAAGGATTAAAATTTTTGTTATTTAGGACGTTGTGACGTCTCCATGTCTTTTTGAGGATAATATATTTCTTGGTAAGAGACACAAAACTTCTCCACCAGCTGAGTTTTTTTTGGAAAAATGACTAACGTCTTGTGATGTCATCTATTTACAAGGAAGGCCATTAAAGCATTTTACGTTCTTCACTCTACAAAACTTGGGGATATTAAGTATGAGAGACGTGAATATTAAGAGTGTAAAGAGAATCGTAAAAATTTCTGACGCAACTAAAGGGGCACTCAGTAGAGCGCAGACCTTCGCCAGGTCAGCTTATCTCTTGATCATTTGCTCGACCTTGACCTTTGACCTTAACTTGCAATTATTGGCTCTTTCCTCGTGATCCCTCGCACACTGAAGGCTTTCCTAATTACCCTTCGTGGAAAATAAGACTGGGTATCCATTCATGGCCTAAATCCTGCATGTCTCCTGCCAGAGGACCTTGCAAGAGCAGGGCACCCTTTTTCACATGTATGTTTTTTCAAGGGGGAAAGCATGTACCGCACATGTTTCATACACGCTTGTACATTAACGTTTTTTACCTTTTTTCATATCTCGCTTTTCCCCGCAATGATAACAGAACCTGTATAGGCTTGCCTTCGGTGTATGAGTTTCTCTGAATTTTTTACTTGGAACTGCTTATTTATAAACTCGTTATTTGTTGAATAAAGGTTACTTGCATTCACCTCACCTCTCTCTTAGCAACCGCCTCTCATAAGTTTATCGTAAACTAAAATCTATAACGCTGCTTTCTCGTTGTAATCTACTGAGAAAGGGTTACTGCCTGTACATGGATAATTACTATAACTCTCTCGCCCTTTCCCAGGAATTGTATGAAAATGTAGTGCATACCTGAGGGATTCTTCGGCTCCCCAGAGGTGGTCGTAAACACAGCAACTTCCTACATGGACCAATATTCCCCGAGATACCACGTGCCTCTGCAGGCCAGATAAGACTTCTATATCTATTGGGAATGACATTACCCTTGTGAAACAGTCAAAACGCCGCGGTTGAGGATCATGAACGTCGACAGAAGGGGAGGCCTTCTGTGACCAAAAATTTTCACGATAATTTCGACTAAATGGCCAAGTGCTATCAGTTTACGCGGGATACCAACAAATGGACAAAGAATTTTATTGTCTACTTGATATAAATGAAACTCTAAGATGTCTCTGCATTGTAATGTAAGCACTCCTCAAAGAAGAATTAGAGATTCAAAATCTTCATGTTGTATTTTGCAGATGATCTCTTGGAGTTTGACATTAACAAGTGTTCCTGCAAAGCAGAAGATGTCATATAGGAAAGTAAAGTTAATGTTTATCCCTTTTTGTTGACCAGCACCCCAGAAGTTACTCAAACTCTGCCGGAAGGGCGGAAACAACATTAACAACAATGTCAATGAATAGCCTCACCTCTAAGACATCCTCGTGTCATGGAACCTGTGAGAAGACATTGCTCAAGTTTGCAACACAAGCCACCATAAGTGAGGACAACCCAGCGCAGGAGGCGTGGTTGGTGCTGGTCAAAGGGGACCTGGGAAGCCACGCGGTGGTAATGTTCGCCTTGCAACGTCCTCCGGTGCAAGAAGGTTTTCTTCTGCTCCAATCATAGGAAGTGTAGAAGTAGCATTTTATCCCCTCCTCCCCTTTTCGCCGTCTCGCTACTAGGTGTCCTGGTATTTCTATCTATCTACCAGGTTCAACAGGAGACCTGAATCGTCGTGGCAGGTAGCACTGAAACTTCTCTATGCAGTGTCAGATAAAGTCAGAAAGAGTTGGTACTCGTCTAAAATTTCTAGGAATGTATAGTTGTGTACGTGTGTGCATTAGTCTGTATATAGTCGTGTGTATGTAAGAATAATTTTTTACTTAATTATTTCATTTACATATATATATATATATATATATATATATATATATATATATATATATATATATATATATATTATATATATATATATATATATATATATATATATATATATATATATATATATATATATATATATGTATTATTCATATTTTCATATTACATTGTATATTTTATATTGATTGTGTTATAGATTAATGTTTAGGTGTTATATGAAATATAACGTGAATGGGTAATTCTTGTGTTTTTTTTTTTTTACCGATAAAAATGTATAACGATAAAATCTCTACAACAGGGCATATGCAACGTCTTGGCATGCAGCAAGTAAAACGCCCCAATGCCGAGCAAGATTGCTGAAGCAACAGGAGTAAGTACCCAACTGAAAAATCTGGAATGAATGGTTGTATACGTGTTTTCATAAGTGTTGGTATACTTGTGTGCATAAAAGAATTTTGTTTCCCTTTATATATATTTGTACATGTATTATTTATTCATTTGTCTTTTATATTGCACAGAATTTTTTGTATTCATTGTGTTATAAAACAATTACCATATTTCACATAAAATATAATTTGAATGGGTATATCTTGGTTAGTTTTATCTAATTTATATACAGTATATATATATATATATATATATATATATATATATATATATATAAATGTGTGTATATATATATACACACACACACACACACACACACACATATATATATATATATATATATATATATATATATATATATATATATATATATATATATATATATATATATATGTGTGTGTAAATGTGTGTATATATATATACACACACACACACATGTATATATATATATATATATATATATATATATATATATATATATATATATATATATATATATATATATATATATATATATACAGTATATATATATATATATATATATATATATATATATATATATATATATATGTATCTATATAAATATATATATATATATATATATATATATATATATATATATATATATATAAATGTATATATATGTACATATATATATATATATATATATATATATATATATATATATATATATATATATATATATATATATATAAATATATATATATATATATATATATATATATATATATATATATTCATATACATATATATATATATATATATATATATATATATTTATGTGTATATATATATATATATGTATATATATATATATATATATATATATATATATATATATGTCTATATATATATATATATATATATATATATATATATATATATATATATATATATATATATATATGTATATATATATATATATATATATAAAGCAGAGTCAGATGATGTTTTGAATTATCTTTCATATCCTAATTGGTCATAATTATATAACTGTTGAGCCCATTGTTCTCTTGAAAGAGGTTCTGGCCAACATAACTGATAGGCGTATCCCTTCTCCGGTGCTAAGGTACCGAGTGAAAGACAAACCTTGTTCAATGATGATTTCAGACGTGATTTTTTTGGAGAGGAGGAGTTGGCCTATCAACTTTGGAAAGATAACATGTCAGATTTGACTTGAAATAACTATGCTAAGCCAAGAGTTACCAAAAGAGTTTATGTTCCATATGAAAAGGAATACAATTTTGCCATAAAAGTCATCCTTTCAGTTACAATACAGGGACATAAGTCGTCTGATATCGTCATGTAAGCTCAAATGTCCATCCGCTACTTAAACCACACTACGCTGTCATTCACTTTCCAAAGGAAAAGGCAATCCTTTTTTGCTGATGTTTTTCACAGTAACCAGAGTAATGAAAAACTTAAACCTCTTTTTTCCTGTTTTCCACAGGACAATCTAACTAGTTTAGCTTTTCTATCCCATGAAATTGAAACACATTTGATGAACATTGATGTGTTAGGAGGTGCAGACCTAACTGGTCTTTTTTATTAATTTATTTATTATTATTATTTTTTTTTGTCGAAAAAGCCGTTGATTTTGTATCAATATAATCTGTATAATGTGGAAACGTTGAAAAAAGGTTAAGATAAAATCTGGTTTTACCATATGTTTATTTACTCTTTTTTTCTGTACATTGTTTATTACATTGGAATAGCATATATCAGGTCTATGAAAATCTATCATTATACCACTATGAGCAATAAAGTATACTATTATATAAATAGATAAAATATTCCTTATGATTTAAATGTTGCCAAAATTTTAGGACTATGGGCGAGGGGTCTTGGGTTCTATTCATAATGCAGAGGTGCCTGCAAAGCAAAATGGTCAATGAACCCCTGTATTAAGAGAAATATTATTCCTTGATTAAAGCTAACGTCTCTATTGTAATTTTCTAGACTATAGAATTGTTTTCTTTCTTTGTTTTATGTTAATTAAATATAATCTTTTATACATTTTTGAGGGATCTATACAAACCATAAAATCAAGGATCAACTGGTGTAGCCAATATTTGATATTGTGTTCCCAAAATATGCAATTTCCTTCACTTAGATGTTGTAGTCCATGAACTATCAGGCTCAATGTGGCATGTTCCTCCCATCGTTGTTCGTCTTGGTCTCTACACAATAAAAAAATTCTTGAAATTTTTCTTTTCTTAGTAATGTTTCACAATGTTTTCTCAATTCAACTTTTGCCATCAGAAATCATCCAACTATAATTTCTATAAATTCTAACAGTTCATTTTTAATGTGAATCATTTTAGCTTACATAGTCTTGTTCAATCAGCTTATAAAAACTTCGTGATGGGATTTTCGTTACACGCATCAATCCCATATTCGTTAACCTCTTCCAACTACATTATTCGATCACCCCTTAAAGAAATAAAAAATTTTCTATGTCAATAGTTTTCGAGAAATGTTTATACATTCTTAAGTGGAATAAGTAAGCCAATAAATACATCATTGGTGATCCTTGCTTTGAAGTACAGAGAACTGTTTGTATGATTATTCTCTAATTAGATTTGCCAACTTAGCATTTTTTAATGGCAATTTACAGTAATCAGAATGAGAGAGTTTATAGTGATTACTACCATTCATCGTTTTCTAAAACCTTGGCAAATGTAGGGGACTGATTTTTTTTTCTTTCTTTATTTTTTACAATTATTAACCAACATTGTCTCCGGCCCTCAAAGTATAAATTTCTCCTTGGGTATGAATAAATAAAAAAAAAATACAAAAGAAAATCGAATGAAAAAAAAGTCTTAGAACAACTTTTCTGTCAAAATGTTCAAGTTTAAATTAAATATTTCCACAAGATGATTCATGTAATCAAAGAAAATGTATGATTGTTTATCCTAACAAATATGTGAATATAAGAAACACTAAAATATCGAATTAAAAAATCCATCACTAAAACAAACGTTCTGTTGGATGAGCACAGTTTGTTAAATAAATAATGAGCAATAAAAGTTTTAATCAATTACGATTAGGTAAAATCTAAGTTGTGGGATATTGCATAATATCGGGGTTCCTAAATATTATTTGCAAACTATGGTACTTTTTTTTATTTCTTCGAAAAGCGACGAGCTATGAGATTTGCAAATCAAAAATGATATTAATAATAACAACGAATAAAAAACATGAATAATTAATTGAAATCGCCTTTAACAATATAACAACGAAGTTATTATCGAATAAAGTCGCTACATTGATTGAATAAGGAGTCGAACTTTGACTTCAAAATCCTTGGTCTTTAGCCCACTGAAGTTTTTAGAATATTTTAACAGAAATTTATAGTAGTTTAAATGTTTTCGAATAATAGTAAAATTTGGTAGGAAATGATACTCCATTGACCTGGATCGATTTTTATTTAGAGAAGAAACTTGTGAATTAAATTTGTTATTTGTTAAAATATGAAATCAAATGCACAATGAAGAATATCTGCATATGCTTATTGAAATTTTCTGATTTGAAAATTAGCAGTGAAATTGAGCAATGTCTTATTCACCTAGGGGTAAAAATAGTCGTAAATCAAGAGAAGAAAATTAAGCATACATGCATGAAACCATGACTGAAATACGAAATAAATGGGAAGAGATAATAGAAAAAACAAAGTATGTGCATGTGGAATTAGAAAATAAGTATTTTGTAGGATGCCATGATAATTTTAGATGGACATATTCATATCAAATGAGTACATAATTAGATTGTCTCCAGACTGTTTCAAAACATTGCGGGAATCCATTCATGTGGTAGAAATATGGAAGCAATATGTGTGCCATGCCGATTAATAAATGAATAGAATTAAAAAATTTATATACAGACACGTAAACTTTTATATGTAAAATAGAATTATTAATTTTAGGTAAAAAGGGTTAGTTTTGATATATTGAATTCTAATGTTAAAGCCAGGCTGACACTTGCACAAATTTGTGGCACGCATTGTCACGACTTGAGTCGTGAACTGGCGTGAACTCGTCGTGAACTGGTATGAAGTGTTCCTAAATCCGTCGTGACATAGTGGCATGTCGTGACGAGAATTTTCCAATGTTCAACTCACCGGGACGATGCAGGAAGTGCGCGAACTATGTGCGAACTATGCGTGAACTCCTCGTGAACTCGTTGTGCCAGTTCTTGTCAATGTGGACAGGTCAGCTGTGATTCTGAGGTAATTCTTTTTTTTTTTTTTTTTTTTTTTTTGATCTTCCAGTTTTTGCCACAAAATGTCACGACTTGCCACGACAAATTCGTGGCAAAAAGTCTTGCAAGTGTCAGGGTACCTTAAGATATAAACGTTGTAATGAATTTAAATCATAGTCGTTATTGTATGCTAGAACAACAGCTTCTGGAAAAAATATTCGTAATTTATCTGTCTCCAACCTTGCATATGGCATAATATTGCTTGCCTGGACGATTTGCAGTTTTATAGAAAACTTCTCTGTTGCGTATAGAAAGGACACAAGGCTTTTTATAGAAGAGATTGCTCCTGTGAGATAATCTGTGACAGCTGTTGTATAATTACTTCTCTTTACAATGCTGCCAATTCTTCAAGAAAACAAAGAAATCTTGGAGGATCGAATATCAAGGGAAGCTGTGTTTCTGATTGTCATATTTTATATTTAAAACTTCATCCTGAAAAATATTTCAAAATTGGGTGCCGAACTTCATCGTCATCAGAGTATTACATCATAAACAGTTATAAGTGTAAGGTTTTTATTAGTTTACGAAATTGTATAAATTCATGTTATTAGACGAACAGTTAGTATACTATGAATCTTGGAAATTATTGTAAATATTTTCATTAATCTTGAATATAGCAATTATTATACGCTTTCTGACTTATTATCTCTCGCTGTTATTGTTTTTTTTCTATACTAAGTTAACTATAAAGGAGATAAAATGTTAAAGCATATTATACATAATCTATGTTTTGATATAATGGACCATAACAGAATTGAGAGCTTGACTCTGATCTGAATCGTTAACTTGAGTGAAATTCAAACGAGAATATACAGAAAATATACACTTGTGGGATGAAGATGAAATTGTTTTTTTTTCTTTTGAATAGTCATTATCTCCACATTTTTTTTTTAGAGATATGAAAATATGAATCCTTTTTTTTTCTTTTCTGTTTCAATAAAGTCATTATCTCCACATTATTTTATTGAGATATGAAGATATGAATGTTTTTTCTTATTTTTTTTTTTGGAAAACAGCCCTTATCTCCACTTTTTTTTAATGAGATAAGAAAATTATCACAATATATTTTAATGCTTTTAAAGAAGGCCCAAAACCCTTTACTGGACGTATAACTTTTATCTGTAGATTCGTTAACTTACAGTGCTAACTGAAAAGTAAATATTACCAGTAAGGAAAATAATCAAAAGAGCTTCCATAAGGATAAATGGCCTTCGTGAACAGAGCAGGGAAGTCCAACAAAATAAGAAACAAAATTGTATAAAAAAGCATAATGCCGCTTCTCGTCCAAGAAAAGTAATATTTGCATTGCCCTTCAGGGCCAGTATTCTTTAAACTAGTATTATAAATACTGTCGGCTACAAGGGAGTTAAAAAATATAAACTATCGACTTCAGAGTTAGGCAGCCATTCCAATACCTTTTAAAAACGTAACATACACCTCACACGTCTCGAACTGTCGTCCTAAATACGCCATGACTCCTCGCTGCTGGGAGGAAGGGCGATGATGGGTGGTACAACACACACACATACACTACAGGGGTCTAAGCGATGTCAGGCAGGGCAGCAGGTTGGGACTACGGTCCACCCCAAAAGCCAAAGCAAAGTCCTTCAAAAGAAGGCAACCGTGTTACCCCATACGAATGGGAAAAAAACAGGCTAATAGACTTGCGTTATCTTTCTATTTTCTTTACAGTTTAAGGGTAACAACAACAAAGAAATTATTTTAATTGTGAAACCAGTGTTGATTTTGTTTTTCATAGGTACAAATAAAAAAAAATACAGGTGTCAAATACGTATGATAATAGAATTGGTGATGGCGTGCTCTATATGAAATCAACCAAAGTTTAAAATCTTCCACACTTCTACATTATGGAAAAAAAATTCTTTTGAAGATAAACCCTAGCCATAGTTTACAATCATGAACGAGATCCACAAAAGTCCTTTCATCTTTTTATAGAGGATAATGATTTTGAAAAATCCAACTTATATTTATAAGGGTGGTAAATCCAATCTTCCATTCCCGCACTCTCATAAAAGAAATATTTTTTTTTGAAAACGAGATCTCGTCTGACATAAATATAAAGTGTGTGTGTTTGTGTGTGTGAGAGAGAGAGAGAGAGAGAGAGAGAGAGAGAGAGAGAGAGAGAGAGAGAGAGAGAGAATTGTTTTTGTTTTCAAGTGTCATTTTATATTCGTTGATGGATTAAATAGTATTTTTGTGTACACGGGAATTTTATGAATTAGTTATTATTTTACAAGGATTTTCACTCATATATTTTCCCAAATCTCAACAGTCTATTAAGTCTATTATCATTCTCTGTATTTCCTGTTTCTTAAGTCTATCGAAAGTTTTTTTTTTTTTTTTTTTTTTTCTGGGTCAATTTATGTCGTTTAATACTTATGCGTTTATTTTCAAACTCATCATGTAGCTATTCCTTAACAAGTACTCTATCCATGCATCATTTTTAAACCCACATTATATCCTCATCAATCCTCCTGTCAACTGTCATATTTCATCAGTGGGAAACATTACATACACCTTTTGTTCATATATATCATATAGTTACTTTTATCACTGGCATGAGACACTCAGTTTACGTGGAAAACCTCAAGGAAGAGAGAAAATTAATCCATCAATATCGAATTCTCAAGACATTGAGAATAACTTGCATTTAGTATGACCATTTTTTTTTG
>NC_090731.1:65317446-65322446 GCF_036898095.1 Palaemon carinicauda | reverse complement strand
GATGCTACCATCTCTCTTCTCATTGAAACCAAACGACAAGCACGCCTGACTTTGGAAAACCAACCAACAGCAGCTAACAAATGTGCTCACAAGGTGGCTAAAGCTGGTTGCCAGAGAGGTATCGTGAAGCCCAGAACATCTGGTGGCAAAGAAAAGCTGCAGAAATACAGAGTTTCGCTGACCAACGTGACCTGCGCAGATTCTATGCAGCAACAAAGGAAATATTCGGTCCCACACGGTCATCAGTGGGCAGCCTGAAGGACGCGGATGGGGCCACGACCATCACCGACAGCGAGGGCATCCTGGCCAGGTGGAGGTCTCACTTTGAGAACCTCCTCAATGACCAAGCAGACACCCCAGACGATCTCCTGCGAATGACCCCGCAGCATCCCGTCCGTCACTGGATGGCACTACCACCTTCCATCCATGACTTCAACAAGGCCCTGCAGCGAATGAAGCTCGGCAAAGCCCCAGGGCCAGACAACATCCTGTTGGAGCTCCTCACTCACGGTAGCCCCGGCTTGAGGAACCGTTTGATGCTCCTTATACTGAAAATATGGGAGACCAAGACACCCCCCCCCCCCAGTGACTTCCGCGATGCAAACATCACTACCATCTTCAAGAAGGGAGACAGGGAGAACTGTAACAACTACCGGGGAATATCACTACTAAGTATCGCGAGTAAGATTTTCGCTTGGATTCTCCTTGACCGCCTCCTTATTCTCGCAGAAGACGTCCTGCCAGAGTCCCAGTGCGGCTTTCGACCTTCCCGCGGGACCATAGACATGATCTTCTGTGCGCGACAACTACAAGAGAAGAGCCTCGAACAACAACAGCCCATAATGTTCATCTTCTGGGATTTGAAAAAGGCCTTCGACAAAGTACCTCGACCTGCCATGTGGGCTGTCCTCAAAAGATATGGCTGCCCACCCGATTTTGTCAAGCTGGTGCGTGCCCTCCATGACGGAATGGTTGGGAGAGTCTGCCACCAGAACTCTCTTTCAGACCCATTCCCCATCAACGGCGGCCTGAAGCAGGGCTGTGTTCTGGCCCCGACGTGTTTCTCGCTATACACCGCAGCAATGCTCAACGAGATTCCCCCAGACACACCCTCAGTCGACCTACGTTTCCGCATGGATGGAGGCGCTTTCAACCTCGCTAGACTCCGCGCCAGAACCAAGACCACCTTGTGTGCAGTGCGAGAACTGCAGTATGCTGACGACAATGCCACCCCAGGTCAGACGGCAGAGGACCTGCAGTCGTTAGCTGATGCATACAACTCTGCCTACGAACGTTTTGGGATGCAAGTCAACTCAGACAAAACCAAGACCCTCGTCCAACATCCACCAGGACTGATGCTCCCCAACTTCAATACCACAGTGAATGACCAACCGTTAGAACAGGTGGACCAGTTCTCCTACCTAGGGAGCATCCTAACATCAACTCCCACAAGCAAAAAGGACGTGGAGAACAGGATCAGGGCAGCCCACTCCGCCTTTGGCCGACTCAACTGCCGCGTATTTAACAACCACGCACTGACAATGACCACCAAAATAATGGTGTTCAGGGCAGTAGTCCTCTCCACGCTCCTGTATGCATGTGAAACATGGACGCTATATAAAAACGATATTAAAAACCTAGAACGCTTCCAACAAATGAAACTGAGGCAGATCTTGAAAATCCCCTGGGAGAGCCACACCACCAACATTGAAGTCTTAGAACGTGCCTCGCTGACCAGCGTGGAGGCCACCATCATCCACCACCGCCTCCGCTGGATAGGACACGTGCATAGGATGGATCCATCTAGGCTCCCAAAGAAAATATTCTACGGAGAACTGACCCAGGGCACCAGACCACGAGGAGCCCCGAAAATGCGCTATAAAGATCAACTAAAGCGCACCCTGGCTCTAACTGACATCGATCCTTCCTCATGGGAAGAAACAGCCAGGGACAGGAAAACCTGGAGGAGTACAGTACACCATGGCACCGTGGACTTCGAGGAGAGGAGGAGACAAAATGAGGAGGCTAGGAGGAGAAGAAGGAGAGAGCGATTAGAACAGCCCCGCCCACCACCTACCCTCCCTTGTGAACACTGTCCGCGACTCTTCCACCACAGACTAGGACTTAACAGCCACATCAGGCATAAGCACCCACCCTACAGATAGGAGGCTGATGGCTAACGACAGAACCCAATACTCGGACACGAGTGGGCGCCGACGACGACACAGATATATATATATATATATATATATATATATATATATATATATATATATATATATATATATATATATATATATATATATATATATATATATATATATATATATATATATATATATATATATATATATATATATATATATATAAATACATATATATATATATATATATATATATATATATATATATATATGTATATATATATATATATATATATATATATATATATATATATGTATTTATATATATATATATATATATATATATATATATATATATATGTATTTATATATATATATATATATATATATATATATATATATATATATATATATATATATATATATATAAATCCCTTTTCTGATAACAGGACCAGTTGGTTTGATTTTTTGTTTGGTACTTGCTATGAAAAGCTTGTATATAAACTCGTGATCTGTTGCAAATAGGTTTGTGGCATACTTTGCATTCATCCCCTTTCTATATCATAACCTAACAGCAACCTCACACAATTGGTGACCGCTGGAGAAACAGCTCCCTCCCACCTTCCCCCTCACTGTTGTGACTCTTCTTTCTTCTCCACATCCTAGGAACTACCACCATTTGCCAGTACAGAGGCATCCGCTTGGTTTCAGCATGCTGAGATTGTTTTGCGTTAAGGGCTTGACGCGCTCAAGCATTTAAAACAGACTAGACTATGTTCTCGCGGCAATACTCGGGACACCTTCCCGGCAATCGCCAACTT
Source organism: Palaemon carinicauda (assembly GCF_036898095.1). Taxonomy (NCBI): domain Eukaryota; kingdom Metazoa; phylum Arthropoda; class Malacostraca; order Decapoda; family Palaemonidae; genus Palaemon; species Palaemon carinicauda. The sequence continues at coordinate 65,319,481 of NC_090731.1, read as the reverse complement.
GCCCCAATAGTGTACGACACCCTCAATACAAACTTCCTGGAGCAGTATTCGCCATTAGCAGCTGCCCATATATCCAAGCCTTTTCAGCTCTATAAAAAACCGTTATGGGACAAAAAGGCTTTACTCACCCTTAGAGAAATAACAAGTATTACTCGCTCTAATCCTTTTGCAAACGGCTCTCCTCATTAGGTGAACCTACTTTGCGACCTTTGGGTACGACACCTACCCGAACCCCGTACGTGCTGCCATCCTTGATGTCAATATTCTGCCCATGAAGGAACTGATGACCAAAGTCGGTGCCCTTTTGGACAGCCTCTTCACCAATTCCGAGACTTCTATCAATGCCTTCTCTCCTGACGAAAAGGACAGCTATTCAACATCGACCTAAGCTGACATGAATGTGAAAGGACAGAATGCAGAAGGACACAGATGCCCAGCTTTTAGCAGGCCGAGGCAGTGACAAATCTGCCCACTATCCATATATGTCACCCCTCGATCACCTCTCCACCCACTTACTGATGCCATCAGCCGAAGTTATGCTACCATCACACCCAAAATTGCGGCTGCTGCTAATAAATGTGTGAATTGTTGACAAGGGCTAAAAACTTGTAAATAGGCCATCACTTGTGGTGGTGACTTCCCCTATAACTAATCTTTTTTTTTTTTTTTTTGTGATGTAAGTACATCAGTGTGATTCTTGGTAAACACCAGTGCTTGCCGTTCTTATCTACAAAGGCCACTCCTCAGGACACGATGTAATCAATCTAAGCCTGCTGACATCTGCCTGGTAGCTGTCAATGGATTTGTGATGGCCACCCATGGATACGAGCGACTTATATTATCATTTGGGAGCAACAAATATCATTGGAATTTTCTCGTTTTTGACGTTACATTTCCAATGCTCTGTGCGGATTTCCTTTCCCTTTACCACCTCCCGTTTGATGTTGTTCATGGATGGTTAGTCAACGTAGAGTCTTACTCGTCGACACCTCTTCAACACACCCCCTCCGACCTCATTCTCCACAACAGCACACCTACAGATGCCTACACCCAGATCCTAGCATCATACCTGTAATTCTTCCATCCAAAACTTTTCTTAACGCCCACTGTTCGTGCCAAACATGGTTTTTATCACCATATCAAGTTGTCAGGGCCCCAAGTGTCTGCTAGATTCAGCCATCTGGCACCAGATCATTTTGCAGCAGCTAAACAAACGTTCACCGAAATTTTAGAAGCAAGCCTTTGCTGAAAGGCCTCAAGTCCATGGTCATCGCCCTAACACACGTCCTGAAGAAAGATGGCTCCTTGTGCCTTTGTGGGTATTACAAGCATCTGAACATACAGACAGAACCAGATCACTATCCCTTCCCAAACATCACCAAGGTTACTTCCTAGTTGTACAAAGTGAAGACATCCCCAAGGCTGCCATCACCACCGCCTTCTCTCCATAAACCTGTAATTACTCCTTATTTAGAATTCTTAATGCCTGGGCCACTTTCCAAAGAGGAACACATACGTCACCTACGCATCGTTTTTGACTGCTTACAACAGAAGGTCTTGTAGTCCAGTACGACAAGTGTACCTTTGTCCCCAACGAAGAACCGTTCTTTGGGCACCTCATCACTCTTGAAGGCATCAACCCCCTCCCTGAGAAGGTAGCAACCATTGGGAACTTCCTCAAGCCCTCAACCATCAAAGCACTGAAAAAATTCTTGGTCATAATCAACTATTATCACTGGTTCCTGCCAGCCATTGCGCCACACTCGTCTCCCTTTACGCCTCCCTCAAGGGCAAGCCAAAAGGAAAAAATTGGGATCCTCTTCAAGAAGCTTGCTCTTGAAATGCAAGGGATGCTCTATCAGCCATTCTTGCTCTCACTTTTCCCATGCCGCATGCCCCTCTCCTTCTCTCTACCGATGCTAGTGAAGTTGCTATAGTGGCAATACTCGTAAAGTTGGTCAACGGCTCTCCCTGCCCATTGCCCTTCTTTAGTGAAAAACTGTACAAGGTAGAATCTGGCTACTCAACTTCTGAA
>NC_090731.1:65307446-65312446 GCF_036898095.1 Palaemon carinicauda | reverse complement strand
TTAGTCACATAGTCATGGAAGAAAAAATTAGACTAGTTTTTCCAGATATTTTACTTACTAGAGTTTTAGTCAAATAGTCATGTAGGACAAGTTGTGACTATTTTTTCCCAAGATATTTTACTTAGTAGAGTTTTAGTCAAATAGTCATGTAGGACAAAATAGTACTATTTTTTCCAGATATCTTATTTACTAAAGTTTTTGTCAAATAGTCATTTAGGACAAAATTGGACTTTTTTTTTCTCAGAAATTTCTCTCACTAGAGTTTTAGTCAAATAATCATGTAGGACAAAATGGTACTATTTTTTCGAGATATTTTATTTACTAGAGTTTTAGTCAAGTAGTCATGTAGGACAAAATGGGACTATATTTTCTAGCGAATAAAATGCTCTCCCAGGCAATTTCTTTCCATAGAAATAGGAGAGTTGTTTAACGTTTTGAACTTGGTACCTCAACACCTAAAAAGTAATAAAAAACGCATATTCTTTATACAAATGTTACGGTGAAATTAATTTAATGACAAAAGGTTAATGATAACTGAAGAAAGCATAGTTCGATATTTATATACAAGAACTAACATCACTGGCTTTGGCACCAGAAGAATCGGCAAATGTTGGTCCTAGGAAATTACACAAGTTTCTTTTACATGCTGAAGCCGAAGAAGGAAAGGAATTTAAATAAATTCCATGTTAAAAATATGAACACCAAACAACACAAGGCAGTGTCCTTTTCATAATCTTTTATCTTACTCTTGGAGGGAAGTCTAGATTGCAGTAGATGCAATGCAAATGTTATTAAGCAAACCGTAAGCCTTTATAAGTTGATTCTGATGACATACACATTTAAAAAAAGAAAAAAAAAAACACGAGAAGCATATTATTTATTCCAAATACATCCCACCATCCCTTATGCACTGAAATGTCATGACCTTCAATTAAAGGAAGCTGCATTTGAAAAAACAAAATCGTTGAATACGATAAAAAACAGACCTTCTTCACGCCTTCTTCAGTGCTATTTATTACCTTCGCCAACTTCGTTGCGGTGAGGGTCATGTTTTGATACGTGTTGTCTGTCGGTCTGTTTGTGATTCACTTAACTCTAAAACTATTTGACTGTATATCATGAAATTTTGCAGGAAGATTGGTTATGATCCAGGGATAATTTGATCAGATTTTGGGATTGATTGGGTCAACGTTAAAGCCAAGGTCACGAAAAGGTAAAAACATTAATCACAAAATTCAAAACCATTTGATCGAATCAAATCAAATTTGGTGGGAGACTTGGCCATGATCCCAGGACAATTTGGTTGGATTATTGATGTGATTGGGTTAAAAGTCCAAGGTCCCAAAAAGCTAAATAAAAGTCTTTGCCATATTGTGGTAAATTTTTAGCCGATTTGCATGAAACTAGTACCAAATTTTGCATACTTTAATTGCCTATCTTGTTGTATACATCATGGCATAGTGATACAATCACCCTTGTTTGTGTCTTTATTTTCTTGTATGTCTGTCTCTGTGTCAGTAATTCGCATAACTCAAAAACTATTTGATGTATTCGTATTAAATTTAGTGTAATGACTGGCTATGATCCAATGACTATTTGGTAAGATTTTGGATGCGATTTGGTCAAAATTTAAGGTCAAGGAAGCAAAAAGCTAATAAACGTTTTTTTCTATATCTTGGTCAATTCGTATCCGATTTGTAAGAAACTAGAGCCAAAATGCGCATAATTCAATTGCCTATATTAAAACAAACAACATGATATAGGTGAAGGTATGCGCTCTACCAAGTACCCTTTCTAGTTATACATTTATTACATTACATCGAGCAGCACCGAAACAGGATAATTGAAATTAACTATTTTTGATTTGGGTAAAAGTAAACTTGATCATTATGATATAAATAACATGATATTACTTTCTATCATGATTTCAAAAGGGTTATTGTGGTCTTCAAGACAAGATCCAAGAGGCGTTTCACTATTTTTTTTTGTCTTTTTTTTTCTTTTTTTTTTACAGTTGAGTCTGAAGTTTAAAAATTTTTCAATTCCATTTACTGTCAAGCACATCAGCCCAAGGGTTGCCTTTTCCTTTGGATATTGAGTGACACTGACAGGAATAATTGCGTCCACACCAAAGAAAGCAGATTTAGCAGTAGCCCACCACTTATGTTCTAGAAGTGTACCAGAAAACAAAGTTGTCACTGAAATTTTATATCAAATATATATTCAATAATGATTAGTTCTTTTATTTAAGTACTTTTTGTTGTTGTTAATCATACTGTTGTAAGTAACTTAAGATTTCCAATTACCACAAAACATATACACACAGACACATACACACTCACACACACATACACACACACACACACACACACACATATATATATATATATATATATATATATATATATATATATATATATATATATATATATATGTAATCTTAAAAACTGAGCCATATGTGTGTTTTTTCAAGGTTTCAACTATGGTTGGATTCATGAATGGAGATTGACATCATGTCATCTTTTATTAAATTTCTATCTCATGGTACGAATGTTCAATCAATCAAGTAATTGTTTGGAACTTATAATGAGAAATGAGAGCATCGTTTTCTAGTGAATTTAGGTATTTGGTAATTTCTTTACTATCTATTTCTATTAGGACAACTATTTTTCAATTCTTTGGAACCTCAATTTTCAGCCTTTCCTTCAATGAAATTTTATTACAAACTAAAAGTCAAGATCAAATATGGTTTCAATCTTTCAATTCTTTGAAACCTCAGTTTTTCAGGCTTCGATGAAAGGGATCATAAACTAAAATCAAGCTGAAATCTTGTTTCTTCATAATAAAAGACAAAATACCTGAATCAATAATTATCAATCAATGCTTGCCTTGTTTCTCTGGCTCAAAGGACAACCAGCCTTAGATATTACTCGCTCGTACACCTGACACCCTTCTCTCTCTCTCTCCTTTTTTTTTTTTTTTGTCTTGCAGTTTTAAACCCCCTTAGCATTATTTTCAAATCTCATTACTTGGACATCTCTAAGAATTGTTAAAAATGCTCTTAGGTGGAAAGAAAGAGACGATGTAAAAGAAAACAGATGGAAAACAAAAGCACAGGTAAAAGTCAAAGCGTCAATAACATGAGAAAATGTCTCCCTTTTTTGGAGTTCAACTGTGCAAAAGAGAGCGAGACTGTTTTAAAACCTCGTATAGAGAAAAAAACTCTCTCCCAGGCAATTTCTTTCCATAGAAATGGGAGAGTTGTTTATCGCTTTGTACTTGGTACTTCAAAAAAAGGCATATTCTCTATACAAATATTACGGTGAAACAAATATAAACGCCTAAGGTTAATGATTACTGTAAATAAAGCATAGTTTGATGTTTGGATACAAAAAACTATCATGTAATTGTTTTGCCATAAGAAGAATCGGAAAATTTACATTGTTAAAAAAACTGTAATTTTAATCGAAAATTCTTCGTAAAAATATACTGTTCTCAGCCATATTTCAGTGAAATACAGGCGACCGTAATTGTTACCCTACTTCGTTATTATCGTTTACGGGTTGGTGACCGTAATATCACTCATTTACGTCAATACATACGTTCTTTGAACGGTAAATGTCTGGTAACATTTGCTCCAGAATTTTTACAGGTTTTTATGGCAACTTTTTAACAGTGTAGATCCCAAGAAATTACACAGCCTTCTTTTACATGCTGAAGCCGAAGAAAAAAAGGAATTGAAATAAATCCCATGAACACCAAACAACACAAGGCAGTGTCCTTTTCATAATCTTTTATCTTACCTTTGGAGGGAAGTCTAGATTGCAATAGATGGAACACAAATAAAGGTTATGCCAATCCTAAGCCTTTATGACTTGATTCTAATGACATACACATTTTAAGAGGAGTTAGGAGAAGCATATCATTTATTCCAAATTCATGCCACACGTCTCTTATGCACTAAAAATGCCATAACATTCAGAGAAAGCTACATTTGAGAAAAGAGAGTCGCTGAATATGATAAAGAACTCAGCTTCTTCAAGCCTTCTTCAGTGCTATTTCTTACCTTCGCCAACTTCATTGTGGAGAAGGTGATGTTTTGAGAGGCGTTGTCTGTCTGTGTGTTTCTGATTCGCATTGCTCAAAAATCTATCAGACTGAATATCATGAAATTTAGTGGGAAGATTGGCTATGATCCAAAGATTTGATTAGATTTTGGGAGTGATTGGGTCAAAGGTCAAGTGCAAGGACACAAAAAGGTGAAAAATGAATCACAATATTCAAAACCATTAGACCAAATCAAATCAGATTTGGTGGAAGACTTGGCCATGATCCAAGAAGAATTTGATTAGTTATGTTTGTGATTGGTTTGAAAGGTCAAAGTTAAGGTCACGAAAAACTACAAAAATATATCTTTGTTGTATTGCGGTAATTTTTTTTCCCATATGCATGAAACTAGTGATAAAATGTGCATATTTTAATTGCTTATCCTGTATTATACAACATGATGTCATTACCCTTGTTTGTGTAGTTATGTCTTGTATGTCTGTCTCTGTGTCTGTGATTCGCATAACTCAAAAACTATTTCACCTATTCTCATTAAATTCAGTGTGATGATTGGCTATGATCCAAATACTATTTAGTTGGATTTTGGATGGAATTTGGTCAAAATTTAAGGTCAAGGAAACAAAAAGCTCATAAACGTTTTTTTCTATATCTTGGTCAATTTGTATCCGATTTGTATGAAACTAGCGCCAAAATGCGCATAATTCAAATTGCCTTTATCGAAAAAAACAACATGATATAGGTGAAGGTATGTGCTCTACAGAGTGCCATTTTCTAGTTGTACATATATTACATTACATCGAGCAGCACCGAAACAGGATAATTGAAATTAACTGTTTTTGGTTTGGGCAAAAGTAAACTTGATCATTATGATATTAGTAACATGACATTTTTTTTTTCTATTTTAATTTCAAAAAGGTTATTGTGGTCTTCAA
>NC_090731.1:65302446-65304946 GCF_036898095.1 Palaemon carinicauda | reverse complement strand
ACAATTCCATGTGATCCTAAATTAAATCGATATTCTGGGAAAGGATACATATAGAATTATATGAATTCATAAAAAAAAAACAAGGATATGAAGTGAGAAAAAAGAGAAACAACACTAAGGAATGTGATTGATTTTTTGTTGTTTATTGTACTCAAATGGAGACGTTATGTGTTAAAATTATCAATCCTCTCAATGAAATAAATTCGCTTTAGAAAGGCCCATTTGCTTGAAAAGAGGAGGAATGGTAAGAGGAAGAAAATGTCACTTGAAATGGAGTAAAGAAACTTCAGAATATCATGTAATTCTTTTTCTTTTAGAAATCACTACTATTAAGGATTATGAATGTTTTACTTTTTATTTTGAAATAATAGCCCATGTTCATGATCAGTATACAAATAGAAATACACACACAGAATTATTGACCCTAGAAATTAAGCTATTACCAGCTTCCTTTGCGTACAGTAATCAATATCCCAATATAATCATCATCGTATTGAAGGAGATTCTGAGAGAGAGAGAGAGAGAGAGAGAGGACGAGAGAGAGAGAGAGGAGAGAGAGAGAGAGAGAGAGAGAGAGAGAACATTAATTCTTTTTTTATTTTTTTAGTCCGCTGATTTATTGGGTAGGTCCCTGAACATTGAGAAAGGTCATCAATGCACACAGATTTAGCTGAGAAATTACAGCAAACATTCAATAAGACAGTATGTGTTTTGTATGGATATGTACGCAATCTGTTAACGCATTTAGACATGTTGACCTGGTTCCATAGAAAGAACCCAATTTCATACGAGATTTTACAATGTAAGCCTATGTCGCTTAGAAGTCGGAGGAGCGGAACTAATTTCCGGATCTCCAGAATTTCTTTGACTGGTTCTACATCCAACCTTTTCTCTGCTGAAAGAAACTCCAGTTTTCAACGTGTTGATGTATTCATCGCATGCCTTTCTTCTCTTGCTTAACGCAAAATATGTTAGAATTCACTATCGACCTATTGTCCCTGTAACATTACAATGTCTTATTGAAAAGGTACTTGCTAATTAAATAAATCAATCTCTAGCTAAATGTAATTCGCAGACTGAATTCATTACTGATGCAGCTAGACGTTCAACCAATCACAGACTTTACAGTCAACATGTGAAATGCCAACTGCCTCCCTACCAATTGGCGGTGACTGACCGCTAGGTTTTTGAGCATTATAGGTGATGAAATTAAGTCTAAAACTCCTTCTCATGTATACCCACCATTTTTACTCTCTCTCTCTCTCTCTCTCCTCTCTCTCCCTCTCTCTCTCCTCTCTCTCTCCTCTCTCTCTCTCTCTCTCTCTCTCTCTCTCTCTCTCTCTCTCTCACAGGATTTTAAGAAAAAGAGATCAAATAATTTTAAGGATTTTTTATGTAAAATATTTGGAGAATTTATGCGAAGCCTCTTAAAACAGAATCATAGTTGCTTCATCACATTTATTTAAAAAAGAAAGAAAAAAAAATTAAATAAGGTATGGAACCAGTTTTGAATTAAATACAGAATCTTCAATCTATTCCAGAGTTTATTAAGCTTTTAATCAATTGGCGTTGATAAAAAACTATTGCCTAATTCCAAACTTTATTAATCATATAATCAACTGGCGTTGATAAGAAACCAATGCTAATTCCAAACTTTATTAATCCTATAATCAACTGGCGCTGATAAGAAACCATTGCTAATTCCAAACTTTAATAATCTTTTAATCAACTGGTGTTGATGAGAAATTCTTGCTAATTCCAAACTTTATTAATCTTTTAATCAACTAGTGTTGATGAGAAACTATTGCTAATTCCAAACTTTATTAATCTTTTATATCAACTGGCGTTGATGCGAAACGATTGCTAATTCCAAACTTTATTAATCTTTTTATCAACTGGCGTTGATAAGAAACTATTGCTAATTCCAAACTTTATTAATCTTTTTATTAACTGGCGTTGATAAGAAACTATTGCTAATTCCAAACTTTATTAATCTTTTTATATACTGGCGTTGATAAGAAACTATTGCTAATTCCAAACTTTATTAATCCTATAATCAACTGGTGCTGATAAGAAACTATTGCTAATTCCAAACTTTATTAATCCTAGAATCAACTTGCGTTGATAAGAAAACCATTGCTAATTCCAAACTTTATTAATCTTTTAATCAACTGGGGTTGACGAGAAATTCTTGCTAATTCCAAACTTTATTAATCTTTTAATCAACTGGTGTTGATGAGAAACTATTGCTAATTCAAAACTTTATTAATCTTTTAATCAACTGGCGTTGATGCGAAACCATTGCTAATTCCAAACTTTATTATTCTTTTCATCAACTGGCGTTGATGAGAAACTATTGCTAATTCCAAACTTTATTATTCTTTTCATCAACTGGCGTTGATGAGAAACTATTGCTAATTCCAAACTTTATTATTCTTTTCATCAACTGGCGTTGATGCGAAACCATTGCTAATTCCAAACTTTATTAATCTTTTAATCA
>NC_090731.1:65280175-65301946 GCF_036898095.1 Palaemon carinicauda | reverse complement strand
TCTTTATGGCTGTTACTCTCATCGTCGTTGTCTGAAAGGGTTGAAACGCTCATGATTATCTATTTCTATATTGCAAGTTAGCTAGTAGCGTACTTTGTTGAATTTTTGTATTGTTGGTGTATATATAACCACAAAATTGTGTTAAAAAAATATATTTTATCCTCTTTGAAACGAAGAAATATAATTATCAAATTAAGATTTACGGGGAAATATTTTACGCTTTAGATTATTATAATAAAGTTTTTTTGGGGCCTGAAATGAATCATTGATTTTTTTTTATAAAAATAAACTCGAAATAAGACTTTTGAGTATAATTTAGTATTTTTTTTGGTCTTGTTTTGAACCAAAGATTATTTTCCTCGCCATCATTTATTATTGCGTTATTTTCATTTATCAAACATATACTTTCTTCGTCATTATCGCCAAAATACAAAGATTTCATACTTTTAAATCAAAATAAACTATTACTAAGTAAATAAATATATATAGTTATTTATAGATATGAAAAAATATGAATCATAAATTATAAATTTAAAAATGGAATTTGTTTATGCATTTATACGAATGTGTATGATATTATCAATATATTTGATTTTTGTAACAATAATTCATTTTTTTGCTGCTTCTTATGACAACTATATAGATAAAATTGTATTTTATATTTTACACAGTATACAGTTAGTTATGAATCTGAGTATATTCTTTTTTAGTGCATATATAGTCATTGATTACCAAAGGACGCCACGTAAATCCCTTATATATATTAAAAAAACTAAATAGAATGAATGAATGAATTCAAAATTAATTATATATATAAGTATATATAGAGTAAACACCAAATTTTATTTTATTGATACCTTTATCATGTATACCCAGACTTTAATTTCGCAGTATGGTAATAACAATAATCAAAGCCGACAACAAAATATTCAAATTAATGAACGCAAAGCAAGAGTTAATGATTCTAATTCTTTATATGAATCCATGACTTCATCAGATTTAATGTATAACGGAATTATCATTCAAAACAAAAACGCACAAAAATGCAATGAAACATATATTCCGTTAAATTTTTTTGGAATATATCAAAATATGTGTGGAAGTGTTTATTGTTTAGGTATAAATAATCTAAGAAATAAAATACATGAATTTATACGGGATCATCATTTTGTTCCTCGTGGTTTATACGGGTCTATTTCGATTCAAAGAAAATATCTTGATTTACAACATTTTTGTTTAGATTTTGATTTAAAGGGCTGTGAATTTAAATTTGAAAGTAATACACTATTAAATTTAGAAGAATATATTTCATATTGTAAAAATAGAACTGGAACACCGGAATATTTTTTCATACATAATATTCGACATAAATGTAAAAAATATAACGAAAATAATCTAATCTATGAAGTTCTATATTTAATAACCGAGGGCTTAGGTATAATTAACTTTTCTATATATATACTAGGAAAGGGTAAAAGTTTTAGTAATGGATTTCATATTGAAATTCCTTCATTGATAATGAGATATCATGATTTAATTTGTCTTTATAATATGTTACACGCAGTTATAGAAAATCATAGTTTTTTTTGATCCAACAGCCAATTATAGTGTCTTCGGATCAGCAAAATATGGAGATGCTAATTTAAATGTAAATGAAATAGATTGCTCATATTTGCCTTATAGTTGCTACAAGGACGGGGCCTTTATATCTGAAAGTCCTTTAATTGTTGATTTGGATAGTGCTTTTGATTTGTTTAATATTTTAAGCCCATATCAGAGCATACAAAAATTTATTCCTTGAAGTTATTTCTTCATAATGATAACTTGAATTCTTCATTAGAGCACGAAGAAGAAATCATACAAAGTTTTATAGAAAATGAAAATATATTTAGTGCACGTGAAATTGATAATGGCATTCCGGATTGGAAGAGAGAAGAAAGTGCTAATGTCTATAATAAAAATAATGCATGGAAAAAGACATTTAACCTTATTAGGTGGCCCAACAATAAAGAAAATTTAAATTCTTCTTGGTTTTTACCAAATTGTTCAAGCTCAAGTATGCATTTGTATACCCACGTTGGATATCTCGTCGATAGAACAAATTCTAATATCCGATTTAAAATATATAAGAGCATATTTCCTAATTTTAATGTAGTGAAATTTCAAGATATACCACATTTAAATATATCAAACTATCCAATAGTTTTGAATTGTATATGTAATGACAAAGACATTACATATTATAATAATCATCAAAAAGAAACCCATTGGAATATATTCATGTTAGAATTACTAAATTATAGTATATTAAAAGATTCTTACAATACATGTTTTTTAAATGCCATTATTGGTGATGATTTTCAAATATATGAATACAAAACCAACGAAGATTTTCTAATTACAATAAAAACAAGCCCGTATAATAATAATGTTATAAACGCCACACCTTTCGAAAACGACTTACTCTTTCCTTATAATTTAGAACACGTTTTGCAATTATATGATCGCGAAAAACTGAGACACACAATACATTTCCTCGTGTCAATATACTTTTTATTATTAAAACAATCTGATGATTTAAAATCACATTCATTATTATTATTAGAATGGATTAAAATGATTATAACTTATAATACTCAAAATAGTAGAATTATCATTGAAGAATTTTTACAAATTTATTACCATTTAAATTACAAATATATCAGATTTCCAAACTTATTAAATTTAGATGACTCCATGAAATCTTGGGTCATCTTATGTATCAAACATCTATTGATAATTGAAAACATTATGGAAATCGAGGAGGCAATAAGTGTAATTAAAAATTATAATATATCTCAAACACAAACTTATGATGAAAGCGAATTTGATAGTGATGACAACCACAAAGGTAGTTTTAATGATGAAATAGATTCTCAAATAATCAAACATTTTAATATACCACAAACTTTTACAATCCAAGGAGCATCAAGAAATATCATTATACCCAACATTATTATTGCTGCGATATTATTAGTCAAGAATGAATCTATATTATATGAATTATTAGCAATATATCGGCCAATAATATTACTTGGCAATAGCAGTAGCTTTAATGAAGGGGGGGGTAAGGATAATAACAAAAGTATAACTAACAAAAATAAAAATAATCAAAGCAAACAAAATAACAAAACTGGAACTATTAATAATAATATAAATAATGGTAAATTGGTAATCTGGGACGAATTTAGATGGAAAAAATGTTCGATATCGTCTCTTTCTGTGGCTTCTATACCGCTCCATATACCAGAAATATATTATATCGCTAACATACGAAGTCATATATCAAATTTTATCGTTACTAAAAAGAAAAAATATAATGAAAATTTGAAGAAGAAGAAAAAGAATAATAATAATAATAATAATAAAAATAATAATAATAATAATAATAATAATAATAATAAATTGAATATAGAATTATTGACGAAAGAAGAAAGTATAATATTTTCTAATCGTATTCATTGTACAACTAATAAAAATACTGGATCTATAATAAATCAAATTATAAGCAAAATTGAAGCTTTTTGGAATGGAAGTAAAATAAACAGCTTGCCACCAACATTTCTCAAACTTTTCGAAGACAGGTACATTTTAATTGGATTAAGTTTAAGTGGAAGCGATTCTTTGGTTCTCTTAAAACCAATACCTATGTACTATATAGATGACGAAGAAAATAATTTTTCAATCAGTTACAGTAATTATCCGAAGAATAATTCAAATAGCTATGGAAATGGGGAGAAAGAGCATGACATCATAGATGATAATTTAAATGACGTAATGGAGCATATTCCCAAATGTAAATTTTTACACAAACAATTTTTTCCCATTGTTCAGAATGTCATAAGTAATATATCAGAAGAAGAAAAAATTGAAAATTACGAAAGGCTAAAAATTTTACACGATGAAAGAAAATCCATCGATAATCATTCACAAACCGAATGTTCTTCAATTGATGATCAAATTAAACAAAGCATGGTACATGGTCATTTTTTTGGTGATGGGGGAAATATTTTATGTTCATCAGAAATTTTAATGGCCAAAAAAAGAAAATTTGCAAATATGTCTAAAAGAGAATTACATTTATATTTAACAAACGAATTGTGTAAAAAAAAGGAAACTATAGAGTTAATTAAACTAACCAAATATTTTATTTTGAAACAAATAGCTAATAGTTATAGTGACATGATGGATGTTGTAAAACTATTACCTGAAAACGAAAACCACGATATTTTAAAAATGATAGATATTTATCTGAAAACTCCCCCACAAGAACAAAAAAAAACACTGCAATATCGTATAGAGACTTTAGCTATCTGTTATGAGCGCATATCAAAAATACACCCAAGTGGATCCAGTTTTCTTAAAGATATTCCCACAGATTCTATGAATATTGTAGAATGTAATTGTTGTTTAACTTTTACTTGTATTTCATTATTACAAACATTTAGTTATGATATATCGTCCTTGATATACGTATTAAAATTGATATTGCGGGCTATTTGTCATGGTGTTAGTTTGAAAAATAAACACCTTCATTTTTTTCTAGGAGAAACTAATTCAGGAAAAACTACATTTTTAAACCAAGTATTATCTGTTCTTGGCAATCATGCTGGAATTTTATCGTCACATACTATGAATCACTCTTCAACGATAGATCGATATCACGACCTTTCCAAAAGCTCAAATTTTGCAAAGTTTTGGTATATGGATGAAATTGCCAATAAACCATTTAATAGGCAATTGATTAATCAAATAACTGGTAGTTCTCGTTTATTTATTCGATCAAATTATGAATCAGGTAATAACGTTAAACTCGCATCGACCATATTAATATTTGGTAACAATAAACCTCAATTCTCAGAGCAGTGTTCAGCTTTATTATCAAGATTAAGATTCATGTCTTTTCGTTCTCGATTTGATTCTACTCTTCCCGTGAATTTTAAAATGGCTCATTTCCCCAAACTTTCATTGTATAATGATTATGATAATAAATTCCAAGTTGGAATGGCTGCATTATTTTTACACGCTATGTGTCACTGTACAATAAATTCTCCGTTATATTTATATGACTCCTTATTTGTTGGCGAATTGAAAATAACTCAAAATATACAAAAATCCACAGATATGTATTCACCCGTGACAGATATAGTTCATTTCATAATCACTTCTTGTAATTTAGAAGAAGACCCCGAATATCTAATTACACATAAACGTATATCTTATCTGTTATTATATTTGAATATACTTAAATGTATAAATATAGCATCCGTATCTGATGCCATAATATTTTTATCAAAACACTATCATACATCTCTTATTGATGATGAATTATTAATTTGTGATGATATATACAAAGACGGCCTAGAAATTCACAAAACCGCCGTTTTTCACGGACTCAAGGAAAAAGATATAATGATAAACGACGAAAAGATTTCTGTTATAAATAAGAGGAGAATTAATAATAATGATAATACAATAGCAATATATGAAAATGATTTCAAACGAAAAAAACACGTGTAATTAAAAAATGGAGGATCAATTGGGGTTATCAACCCCACCACCTTCTTTATCACAAATCGACGAAATAGATATCATACCAACATTTCACCCATATATTCAAAATGGTGGTTATCCCTATATGAATAAAATAGATTCAAAGGATATAAATAACGTCTTTCAAAATAGAATAGCTACTTCAATTCCTACATTAAATTATGAAATTAATGATGAAATTCTTTCAAATCCAAATTCAACACCAGAAACGCAACAACAACAAGATATTATGATGGATGATAGTATAAATTTTGATAAAAGTTTTTTGTCCTCATCCCAGCCAACACCTCAAAATAATACTGATAAAATAAAATTTATTAATCCTGATACGATACAATCTTTGTTGGTATCAATTAATAGATTATTAGACACGATGGATGTTCCTCCACCCCCGGTATTCATTCCCCCCACCACTAATAATATAAAAGTTAAAAGAGAGATTGAAAAGGTTTTACCTTTTGGGTATAGTTAAATTATAACAAGGAAAAAAAATATGAATAATCACACTAAAACACAAGGACAATGAAAATAATTCGAGGTTTTTTTTTTATTTAAAAAGTTCATTTTTACACAGATCTTATGCACCTAAGTTTTTCAAAAGCAACGTCGTCGCTCGTAGCATAGATATGTATTTTGTACAAAGTATTTGTATCATCGTCTTGTTTATAATTAACACACTTAAATTTTTGGCCAGTCTTTCCACCCAAAGCTAATTCAGTTTTTGAAGCAATAATCATATTTCCTCCGTCTACCTTATCAAAACAAGAATCTGTTAAAACTTCTAATGCTTCTACGTGTGGGGTTGTACAATTACCAGCCGATATATTAAACACCAATATAGCGGTAGGATTCGCTCTTTCCATTAGATCGTCATTATCAATTATTTCCCTGGGTTGAGAATTTTCACAAATTTTAATTTGTAACTGATTATCATCGGAAATTAGTCTGGAAAGCATATATGATGTGTGTTTTTTAGTTATAAACGAGTCGTCACAATTTACTCCAGCATATTCTTTAATTTGAATGGCCGTATCTCTGTTAGACATGATATTATTTATGTAAATATGAAAATTTAGAAATTTGTTTTGAGGAGTATTTTCATAAAGCAGAAACAACTGTAAATCCTGTGGACTGGATAAATTAGGCTTATGATTTTTTCTGATCAATTTCATTCCCTTTATATAATTATCTACTGCAAAATAAACATCTCCTCGATTTTCTCTCGCATCAGTTAACTGTAAACTCATATATTTCTTATCCTCGTGTGTAATAAATTTATCCATTGTTAATTTCTATTAAAATGGGCAGGTACGGCAAGTAATAGTTGTTGTAGGAGAGTATCCTAGGTCGTGTTCTATTTTACTTTCAAACAAGGGAGTTGGCCCCTTTATATATTGCTGTTGCTATAATATATATATAAAATTTTCCCTTTTTATAATTAATAATAATAATAATAATAATAATAATAATAATAATAATAATAATGTCATGTTTTCATTGGTTAAATAAAAAATGGTGATATTGCCAAATAAAAATGATGCTTACAACAGTTTTATACTTAATAAAAACCAAGACCAGTTTTGGATAATTGGAGGATATAACGATACTCACAACGATGAAACATATTTTTATATTTTACGCCCAACTTGTTATGAAATACAAGAAAAAACTATTTCAAAGCCCTTATCAAAAAACAGAATTGAACAAATAAAGGCATCAGAACTGAAGGAGAATCCTTATTTAGATATTAACAAATATCAAAATTTTATTAAGGATTTAAATGAAAATAGTGAAAATAATTCGTGTATGAATGTAAGTTATAAAATAGACAACGGTATCGTAGTGTTGAATGAAGATATAATAAGTGAAGTCTTGAAACTTTCAACAAATGTTATGCAAAATATTCATGACCACAATAAAGCAAAAACTATAGAGTATAATATTCATGAAAATATTTATAACACCGAAGAAACCATTTATAATTTTGAGGATATTATGTGTGGAAATATTAATGTTGTATGGTTAATGGGAAAATATACAAAATTCAATAAAATGAATGACGAGGATACTATATACCTCATAAAAATTCCATCTCAGGAAGAAATTCAAGAGAGAAAAGTAGTAGATTATCTTCCTTCCAGAAATACTTTATTTCGGGTCAGAGAAACAGAAATTCTCAAATATATCAAAGAAAACTTATATAGTTTTCCAAATGTATATGAAATTGAGAACCATCAAGATCGAAATCCTACTATACGATGTGTTAGTAGTTGTATGGATCCAATTGATGTATTTTTACTTCAGTCTAATGTAATAAAATATTGGGAAAATACTATACAAAACATTAAGCTATTCGATACAATTTGGATATTTTTAATAAAAAAGGGAAAGGTTTGTTATAATGATGTTTGTTATTGTATAATTCCATCAGAACAAGAAATAATTAAAGGGAAAATAGATTTATTTGCTATACATAACCGCATTCGAATTATTATTGGAGATTTTATGAATTCTTTGGCTCCTATGGAAATAAAAACTGAAAATATTTCAGTTTATAATTTTCTGATAAATAATGATAGTAATATCTTAGAATTAAGAACAAAAAATAATACCCTTCGCCCAAAGACGCTTTTAACCTCTATAAGAAAATCAATATTTACAGATTTATTTGATTTGTATGATAAAAAACACGTCCCCGAAAGAATTTGTTTAACCAATGATAATGAGATTTGCGTGTTAAATAAAGACGAAAATATATCTAATTGTGCCTTTGTATGTACAAAAATAACAAAAAAGGAATTACAAAACAAAACCATTGAAAAACCATTATCAAATGATAAATTGTTCAGAGTAAAAAGTAATATTTTAAATATATGTTTGGGTGATTCAAATGCTTTTGACCATGGAACTAATGGGTTAAGTGTGAATATGTATAATATTTCCAATGATTTAAAAACATTGGCGAAAAATAATGCTATAATTATAAAACAATTAGATGTCTATAAAGAAAATAATTATCACGAGGAAATGGAAATCAACCAAGAAAATTTTAAACAAATTTTATTACAAGATTATCAAAATAGTTTGACTTCATTTCATAATACCAATGCTCTTCAGAAGCGTAAACGGGAAAGCGAAACATTTGAAACCAACAAAAAACTACGATACACAAAGATTGGTTGACTTATATATCATTGTCTTACAATAACCAATAATCTTTTTAAAATCAATTAAATAATGAGATGACAACAAATAAAATAAAAAAAACAATCAGTAAAGTAGGACTATTTCATTCCCTTTGTTTCGAGTATGATTAGGTACGGATCCTTTTATTTTTATTTTCATTATCACTATCATCATCTTCTTTACTGTAAAGGGTTATATATTGGTTGATCCTCCTATCATTGGGGTACAGGTTACAACTGTATAAATTCAATGTGTCATTATTGTGATTATAATTACTGCCCAAAAATTCTAGATTTTCATAACTCATCACATAATTATATATGTGTTTGTGATAATTGTACATATCATCAACGGAACAAGGAAAGTAAGACTTCCTCAACGCGCGCCCATAATCTTCAAACTTATATAATCGTAACTGTTGATCTCGAAAAAAATTTTGAGAATATGGAAAATATTTTGTAATAACATTTTCACACATATTAAGGGCTTTATCATTTAAATAATTAGAAGATTTGTGGTGATTTGAAATAATATAATCAAACTTTACATCTTTATTAAATAACGTATTTATATATGTTTCAATTGTTAAAAGTTCTGGTTTAGATATAACTACATATATTTCACTAATAATCTTTTTGTCCTTTAAAATATATTCTATCCAATTTTGTTTTTTTATTAACTTTTTAGATAATTCTACCGCGTTGTCGTCGTGGAAAGTATTATGTGAACAATAATATAAATCGAGCATTGAAAATATATATACTGGATACCTTTGGGGGTCGATGTTTGGCATATTATGGATATTTAATTGTCTCCGCTTTAAATGATTGGTTGCTACCTTAGATATACTTTTATCAAATCTTAAGTGATCTTTTTCGTTCAACATAATAACATTTGGAAGCCCATCAAGTAATACATGAAACATATTTGAAATATATGTATTAACTGCTTCTCCACAAAGAGCGCCAAATTTATCACATATTTCCAGGCACAAATTTGCGTGCATATCATAAGAAAATAATGGCACCGTGTTTGGTGTTATAAATAATTTATCTTCATATTGATTCGGTTTATCATTTTTCTGCGCATCCAAATAATTATATGAGACTCCTATACTTAAAAATTTTTTAAATTTGTCCAAGAAATCGTCTGGTGCATCTTTTATTTCCTTTTTTTTAATAAATTCACAAATAAGTTCAAAACATTTTTTCATTGTATCCCTTCGTACAATACAAACATCGAATCCATTTTTTTTTGAAATATATTCAAATATATCTTTTCTGTGGTAATTTGTATATAAATTTGTAGTTCTACATAAATCAATATTAAAATTTGGAAAAAATTCTTTTATATTTTTAAAATTACTTAACACACAAGCTTTATGAATAGTCTCAAAATATCGATTATATTTATTAAGTAATATAAAGGCCTGTAAAAATACAACATTCAATTTCTGGTTATCTTTTAAAGAATTTATATCAATTTTATTATATAAAGATATCAAGCGTCCATATGAATTATTATTTATAAAATTAACAAATGATCTATGATTTTCGTGGCATTCATAATAATAATCATCTTTAAGTGTCAATAATTTTTCTTTAATACAAGAAAATTGAATGGGAAAGGGAATTACCATCGTTATATAGACACAATCTTCAAAATTTCTACCGCGTACTGCTGTTGTTACATGTTCTATGCCATATCCACGAAAAATTTGATCATTGCTAGTAATTTTATATTCATCCGAAACCCGATAGTAAACATCACCACTTTTCTTCTTTAATAAAAACATGGTCTTTATAACTAAATGTTTAATTCAAGAGAATTGACCGATCAATATATACACGTATAATATATATGTATCTCTTGTTTTTGTTATATATATATATATAGGAAAAACGAATAATAATATTTTTTGTTTATTTAATATAAATTATTTATATTTGAATTTCATACAAAACAACGGATTCCTAATTAAAGGATTAATTAAAAATAAAAAGATAAGCAACGATTTCACACAAATAACATAATCATAACCCAATTCATAAATTTAGTATAGGAAACGTAAAACAAACCACCTATAGTTACGTTTTAATAAAAGCTTGATAATATTTAGTTTGAATGCATTCGAGGTGGAATACAGACCCACACTCAATACACTGATTATACATTAACCTGGATTTCTTATCCTTTTTCATAATTGTATTAAGGGTCTCGCAAGTTTTACATCTTATAAATTTCTTTACATAGGACCTTAAAATATTTTCCATATCATTTAATGTATACTTCCCACGCAGGACCAATTCATTGTTAGAGTTTATACTTGTATTAATACAACCAAGTTCAGATGAAATATATTGTAAAACGTGTGCATTTTCTCTATTCAAATTATAACAGGTTTCAAAAAAATTTGAGTACAAAGTTTTTTTTCCCGAATAAAACAATACAGGTTTTTTTATTTTAAACTTTTTGGTTGTTTTGTTTTTTTCGTTTATGGGTAATTTGCTTAATACAAAATTTAACATATCTTCATAACTATAATCGTCATTGCAACCATTTTTTGTGTTGATATCATTTAAAACAATTTTGTCTTTATTTTTCTTTGTTTTTTTTTTATATTTTAAAAAATTATCTGCATCCTCCATAATTCAAAATGAATAAGCAAAATACGAGTAATTCTTTCTTATACCACTATCCTAATTTATTAAATAAAAAGTCAGAACACAATAAAGAAAATCCAACGTTATTATTAAAAGGTGAGGACAATATCGAGGATGATTTATCTGAAGATTTTTTTCAAACGGATTTATCGGGCTTTGTAGAAGAATCACCTTTAGCGCCCGTTCTTTTTGTAATTGACTTTGATAATACTCTAGCTGTGTATGACGATATGTATATTTTAGAGAATAATTGTACTAACAATCTACGAAGTACTTATACTCGCCCCTTTATGCTAGAATTTTTAAATTTTATTAAATCTGTTAACACAAATAATGTGATTATTATGTGGACAGCAGGAACAGATTTATACATTAAGCAAAATCTTATATTATTGAATATTGCACATTATTTTGACCATGTTTTATCTAGAAAACATTGTCAAGAATCTAGTTTGAAATATAAAGGTAAATGTAAATCACACGCCTATCTTGTATCTTTGTTTCCCCAATATAAACGTATGCGATCAATTTTAATAGATAATTATGCACACAAAAATGGGTCTTCTACTGGTTATACAGAAATATTATCAGTTAAACCATTTGGGCTTTTAGATATTATAAAAATGTATGGGGCTTATAATATAAATCCTCTACATATAAATGATATTGAGAGTTTCATCATTTCTAAAGGAAAAGAAGGTACTAATTTTGTTACAAACAATTCACGCGGAAATAAAAAGGACAAAGAAAGTTTTTTTGGTGATATAACTTTATTGAATGTCATATTATTTTTACAGGAACGTTTTTTTGATTTATATTTTACGGGGGCAAATGATGATGTTAAAGAAAAACAATTATCAAAAAACCACGAAACCCCGCTTTATTTTTGTTATTTAATGACAATAGATTGGCGTGAAAAAATAGTTTTGGTCCCAATACAAAGGGAATGGGCAACATCCAGTGGATGTCGTCTTTTTGCTTACATTTTGAATTTCAAATAAATACATTTTACATTAAACTGGGTTAACTTTAATCGTAAAACCTTATGTGATACGTATGATCCTCATCATCATAAGGAAGTTTAAACGTCATTAACGACGTATCTATTTCTTCGCTGGTTATCACTTTTTGTTTAGTGTTGTTTTCCTTCTTTGAGGGTGGTAATAATTTTTCTTTTTCTTCTTCGTTGATCATCAAGTTTTGTTCAATGTTGTTTTCCTTCTTTGAGGGTGGTAATAATTTTTCTTTTTCTTCTTCGTTGATTATCAAGTTTTGTTCAATGTTGTTTTCCTTCTTTGAGGGTGGTAATAATTTTTCTTTTTCTTCTTCGTTGGTTATCAAGTTTTGTTGTAAAGAAGCCATTGTTTGTTTATATCTAATTCGTACTAGGCAGAAAAATGATGGTAGTCACCATAAAAAAGCAGCTTTCATATTGATATGTGATACCAAAAAAAATTTTTTAGATGGGGGGGGGATTGTTATAAAAAAAATAAAACTAGAAAATTGTAGTGATCCAAAAAATAAAAAAAAGGAAATGTGAAATATGTCAGGTTAAAAGGTTATTATGGGTAGATTGAACGAGTTATTTTTTGCTTTGCGATATTTTTCATTATATACACTAGGAGATAGATAGATGGGTTCTGTTTTAGTGATGACTATTTGTTTAAAAAGGGTTTTTTTATTTTTTAAAATGACTGTATCTATAAGTAATAAAAAAAAAGGACGAGGACATCTCGTATAATTGGTCCAAAGTGTCTTTTAGTAAGTTAAATTTAATAAAAATCATACCCTTATTTTCTTATTTTTCCTTAATCACAATTGCCAATTATCTTTAATAGGCTAAGAAATTTAACAAAATATGATCGTTTACATTAAATTATATACCCCATTGACGTTTACACTAAATATGCATTTTTAATACTAATTGTACGTTTTTCTTAAACAGCACCACATATATATATATATATATATATATATATATATATATATATATATATATATATATATATATATATATATGTATATGTGTACATGCATGCATGTATGTCATTATATGTATAAATATATATATATATATATATATATATATATATATATATATATATATATATATATATATATATATATATTTATAGATATATATTTATATATATATATATATATATATATATATATATATATATATATATATATATATATATATACATATATATATATATATATATATATATATATATACATATATATATATATATATATATATATATATATATATATATATATATATATATATATATATATATATATATATATATATATATATATTTATATATATATAAATATATATATATATATATATATATATATATATATATATATATATATATATATATATATATATATATATATATATGTATATATATATATATATATATATATATATATATATATATATATATATATATATATGCTGTATATATATATATATATATATATATATATATATATATATATATATATATATATATATATATATATATATATATATATATATATATATATATATATATTTATGGGCTCAGACCATGTCATCCTGATGGAAGTTCCTATTAGGTAGCTTTCTAAGGTATATTTGACTACATTGATATTCCCAGAGAATTTTACCTTAAGGTATCCAGAATTCAAACTCCTGGAGCGAATATCCCTAAATAATCTCACAGGGATATCGCATAATATCAGTGGACGTATTCTCGACACGTCACATATCTATCTTCGCCCCGAACAGTATTAACGCTTCGAGGGGGAAAAGAGACAAGAATCTGAAACGAGAATGAAAAGAGAGCTGCTCATAAGGCATCTCTCCTATTCCGTTTCCAGTGTGTATCTGATGAAGGCGTTAGCCCCCTCTTTATTTCTTTTTTCGTGTAGCTCAACTACTCGGTGTTTTCCCTGTGTTCTCTCGTTATTAGGATTTAATTCAACATTTTGATGACTTCTCCGGCCTCTTCTGCCTCTAGCAAGTTGAGTATTATCTTTATTATTTATAAATGTAAGCTCTTGTCGTTTTGAATTAAATCAAAAGTGATTTTAATTTAAATAAGAGCTGTTGCCTACCGGAGGCATCCTGGATGTTATCGCTCGCTCTTATGGGTCCTTTAGTTAGCTGGAGCGACGTTCCCGATTTGTTACGCTTTAATAATTTAGCTATTTAGCTACGCTAGGAATGCTTATATTATACCGTCAGTTTTAGCACGGTGATTTTGACACGGGTCAAGGTACCGATCTTGCCCTTCGTGAGGCTTCGTAGCCTAGACGTCTGGCACTAGTACTTTCATGCATGATATAAGTTTTTCCGAATGTTATATTATTGAAGCTATAGGCAAATATTTTATAAATGTAAGATATTGTTGAATGTTTTTCCAAGATTATATACGAGAGAATTTCGGTGATTTAGGTAATCGATTTTCATCTTACCTAGTCTAGTATTCTAGGTACAGTAGTATACTTTTGCACATCCTCGATTGTTCCTTTCTCCTCCGGACGCTAAGTTCAATCCCTCTCTCCCTCTGTAAGCATTCGGCTTAATCCTAGTGGTTTTATCTGTATAATAATTGAGGTATAACTATTCTAGGATATGTCTGTCCTGACCTGATAACCAGAGTGACTGGTTTTTTGGGTTAGGGCAGAACATCAAAGTTTCTAGTCTGTGGTCTGCTTCTTCCCAGCATAGAGAAAGAGTCTCATTTGATAGGTTAGGGGCGGACACAGGAAGCTTTGCTTCCCTACTCCATGTTGGAAGGATGATTCCTTCCTCTAGTGGCCTAGCAGACTGTCCTGTGTTATTTTTCTCCGGCTGGAGAATGAGTTTTCTCTGTTGCCCGGCGAAATAACTTCACCTAACTTTGTTCTGGTTGGGAGTAGGTTAGCAAGTATTGCCAGTCTTCCTCCCTAATAGACAACTCTTGGTTAGGATGAGCTTCCCTAACGGCTGAGTGTGTCTCCTGCTAGAACGAAGTCTATAAGACCCTTATCCCTTCCCCACCTCTCTTTCTTCTATTTTCTTTTAGCCGCAGTACTACTTCCGTACCTAATATAGGTTAGGATGGAGGACAGGCTCTGCTCTCTGCCGGCTGGCACTACGTGTCGGCCGGCAGAGACCCTTTATTCTTTGCAGAGTGAACCCCAGACCTCCCTTGGTCTCCCTTTCATGTCTGTCGGTAGAGCCCGACAGACTATGGATTCTTTGGAAGCCTGAATGTTGCATTCTCCCCTTCCATAAGTTCACTCTTTCAGGATGGAATGTCGTATGGCAATGCCGCCTTATAACCTTACATTCATACTGCTTCTCTGACTATTGTGTTGCACCCCTAACCCGGCGGGCAGGTGGAGGTTCTCTGGTTCTTGGCTACTGTTGGCGGGCACAGGTTTTATTGCCTTTGCCTGCCGGCAGGGGAAACACAGCCCGAATCTGTTGGCTACTACGATAGCGGCTGGCAGCCGGGTTTTAGTGTTTTCAGCCGTCGGCTGGCAATGATTGCCAGCTGGCACACAGTCGCGAATCAGTGGGCTGCCGCCTACTAGTTTAAGATAGTATATGTTTGATCTATAAAGGGGTAGTTGCCGGCTGGCACAATAACATGCGATGTACAGTAGTTGCTATATTCGTAGTGTAGTATACACTGCGTTAGTAGAAACTGCTGTACAGAGTTTGTGATAACACTAAAGTTTTTCATCATACTTAATGTTATCTTGTACAGCCTTTCGTTGAGACCGTACTTTATATAGAAAGTGAATTCTTTCTGTATTCTTTCAATCCCGTATATTAAAACTACACAATAAATTTCCTTTTAGGAAATTACATAAGGTATTCTAGTATAGAATTAACCTTAGTTTTAATATTTTGGGAGGTTACGGCAATTGACTGAACAGGAAATACAAGTATGTGTCTTTCCTTCTTTCTTTTATAGCTTTTCTATATAAGCTAAATGTTTCAATATAAGTGAAAAGCCTTCACTAGATACTCATGGATTTTTCTTCTCTTTACAGGAGGACCATCCAAAGTGCGGGAGTGTGTTCTGTAATGTCCTTAGTAAGAACTTTTGTGGACATCAATATTGCAGGAGGCACACAGCATGCGCAGCCTCCAGAGGTGTTTTCTGCTAATAGGACCCTCAGGTTTGTACAGTTTGTTCTAACCTGATTACCGAGGCTTTTGATGACCCTAAGTCTACGGAGTCAAGGGATGCTGCCAGGGAAACGTTACTATCCTGGGTGAAGGGTTTTCAGAAAAACGCTTCAGGTCCCTACCTTCCAAATGAGAAGATGAGGGCCTACCTTTTCCCTAAAGCATCTGCTGAGGCAATCATCCCCCAGCCTCAGGTGGAGATACCAATTGCCCTGAATCCGGTAGTTTCTTAAGTCTCAGCCGCCCTTCAAGACATCCAATTGGACGATAGGATGTCGGAGGTGTCAGATTCTACTGATAAGGTCAGGAAGAAGAGCTGTTTCAGACTACTCAAGTAGAAGAGCAAGAAATCGATGAAGTGTTGGTTACGTCGGTTCCGGACCCAGAACCTGTTCCTTCTACATCGTCTGCTATCCCAGATGAACTGGGAAGGACTCTTTCTTCCATTGTTGAGATGATCCAAAAAATTCAAAGGAAGAATGATGATAAGGAAGCTGCAATGAAACTGAAGTTACGTACACTTGCAGCATCACGTGGGCCCAAGAAGCGGCTCACCGTGAAGGATCTTCCCTTGTGCTCGAATACCAATCCTTGGAGGTATGCCGAACACATGCCAATGACAACAGGAGAGATCGTGATCTCAGAAAAGTTGAGAGCAATTCCCATGGAAAAAGTGGAATTTTTGCTCAACAAAGATTTTAATCCGGACTGCTATGCCCGTCTTAGGAAGGAGCCAACCTTAAAGGAGGAGACGGAGCCGGAGGTCATAGTTTTTTACCATAGTAAAGCTCAGACGTTACTAACGAGCTCGATGAAAGAGAGGGGCTTCACTAACTCAAAGATGCCCGCCTTGAGTAAGAAGCTTCCCTCCTTTGTGGCCTCTCCTGCCAGAGCCTTTCCCTTCTTGGAAAAGGGATATAAGGCTGCCTTATAAGCGGTGGAGGCAGGGAAACCATGCCCCTCCTTGGACGAGTGCAAGCCGTTATCTTTGACCTTGCCCTTGGACCAAGTAGACTGGAAGGACGTACACCTTACCTTCTCAGTCGGGAAACTGGAAGCTGATATTGCTGAACGCCAGTTCGGTGAGGCGCTTCCAAAACTGTCGGAGGTTCTCTTGCGTAGAAAGCGAGAGACAAAGGAAAGACTTGCGGCATCGATGTCGTTGCAAACGACACTAGAAACGATGGCAAGTGACCCCAAGAACCAGGACATGTTCATGGTTGTGGCCAAAACCCATTTGGCCACAGTTACGAAGGATTTCTATAGCTTTATTAAAGCTAGGAGATCCTGTAGAGAGTTCGTGTTCGCCTCGGTTGCGGTGAGACACGAACCGAGGAAACTAATCTCCTCTCGTATTTGGGGTAAAGACCTCTTTCCCAATGAAGTGGTTAAAGAGGTAGTAGACAAAAGGCCTAGGCCATCCTCTCGGCCGGCTAAACCCTACCGACAGCAACATCAACAGCAACTCCCTGTGACCGCGGTGCCTCAGACAGTGGCACAACCTCCAACCACGTACCAGCTGGTACCTCAACAAACGGCGACACAGTCGCCAGTTCTTAACCCAGCCTCCGAAACGCAGACTTCTTCCTTTCGTTCGAGAGCCAGAGGAACAGCCAGAGGTTCTTCTAGACACCCTTCAAGAGGAAGGGGATCCAGGGGAGGACGCGGTGAAGGAGGCAAGGCCTCAGGTCCACAACAGCAGAAGTGAGATACTGTACTTCCAGTAGGAGGTATATTACAGCTTTTTAGGGATCGCTGTACCTTCGATCCCTGTGCCCACAGCCTAAATAAGAATGGACTAGTTTGGAGCTGGAGCAGTCCTCCACCTCAATTTCTTCAATTCTTCCAACACTCAACCCCTGCTCTGGAAGAATATATCCGAGAGCTCTTAGTCAAAAGAGTAATCCGGAAGTTTAAGTCCATCAAATTCTAAGGAAGGCTGTTTTGTATTCCAAAGGAAGACTCAGAAAAACTCAGAGTCATTCTGGGCATATGCTGTGTCTATAGACTTGTTTGACGCTTATTGGCACGTTCCAATTAATCGTCGCCTCTCCCCCTACCTAGGCTTCAAGTTACATTGATAACTTTACGCCTTCAGAACCATGCCTTTCGGGCTAAACATAGCCCCAAGGATTTTCACGAAGCTCGCAAACGCAGCCATCCATCAATTACTCCTATAAAGGTTCCAAGTAGTAGCCTACTTGGACGACTGGCTGGTGTGGGCAGCATCCAGGACAGAATGCATGCAAGCTTCTAAGATAGTGATCCAGTTCCTGGAACATCTGGGATTCAAGATCAACATAAAAAAGTCTCGTCTTTCTCCAGCTCGAAAATTTCGGTGGTTGGGAATCCACTGGAATTTGGAGTCACATCGGCTTTCCATTCCTAGTAAGAAGAGGAAAGAAATAGTTGGATCTGTCAAGAGACTATTGAAATCCAAACGGGTATCAAGAGGCAAACAGGAGAGAGTGCTGGGCTCTCTACAGTTTGCTTCGATAACAGATCCAGTGCTAAGAGCACAGCTTAAGGATGCAACAGGAGTCTGGAGAAAATACGCATCAAACGCGCGAAGAAATGACACCTGTCAGCAGTTCACATTCAAGAGTTCCCCAATGTGACAGTGGACGCTCTATCTAGGTTTACACCTATAGAGCCAGAATGGTCCCTTGACGCAGGATCATTCTCCTTCATCTCGAGTCAAGTCCCAGAGCTGCAGATAGACCTCTTTGCGACGGAAGACAACAAGAAAATAGTTCGTTACGTGTCCCCTTACGAGGATCCGTTAGCGGAGGCAGTGGACGCTATGTCCCTGAACTGGATCAGATGGTCCTGTATCTATCTGTTCCCTCCGCACGCCTCCTTTCGAAGGTCCTCGATATGCTGAGATCCTTCAAAGGGAAAGCTGCAATAGTAGCCCACAAGTGGCCAAATAGCGTGTGGTTCCCTCTGGCATTGGAACTACAATTAAAATTCGTACCGCTACCGGATCCATCCCCGTTTCAGCGAGTACAGAAGTCTATTGTCTTCGCTCCATCACAGAAACACGGGACTTCATGATTTTCTCTCCTTAACGATGAGAAAAAGATTCGGTGTTTAAAAGTCGGTTTAGACTTTTGGAGGAAACCAGAAGACATTATGAGGCTTCAGGGAAGAAATAGCTATCCTTTGTCAAGGTGAAGAAACCAAAAGAAATCCCGACAGATTCCTATTTATCATTCTTCATTCACCTTCATGAGCAAGGTTTAGCAGCCTACACAATTCTATTGTTCAAGCCTGCCTTGACAAGTCAGATACCATATGCCTTACAGGTCGACCTTTCTAACGACGTTCTTAATGAACTAGCCCTTCAGCGCTTCCAAAGACCATTTTCTTGGTCATTAGATATGATTCCTCATTGTGTATAAATAATGAACAATGAGGAATGGGCTTAGAAGGTTTTGAATTTAAGTCAAATTTCTGTTTGTACTCGCTTTGGGGGCCAGAGTTAGTGAATAGTGGCGCTCTATAGAGAGGAAGGCCACATCCAGTTCTTGGAGGGAGAACTGAATCTATTTCCAGACCCAACGTTTCTTACCAGGAACAAGCTACCCACCAACAGGTGGGATCCCTAGAGAATCTGCCTTCTGGAGGAACATGCATCTCTATGTCCAGTGGAGTGCCTAAAGGTCTATCTTCATAGAACTTCAGACTTTATGGGAAGACAGCTGTTCAGAAGAGAAACCCTGGGTTCAAAGTTATCTATAACTAAGGGCGAAATTCACCCGTGTTATTCGCAGAACGGATCCAGACAGTACACCCGTTAGTCATGATCCGAGGAAAGTTGCCTCTTCCATAAAATTTCTTTAATTATATGGACTTTGAACATCCTTCTTTGCACACCGGCTGGTAGTCATCTAAGGCGTTCTTTATGCACTATGCGAAGCAAGTGGAGCAACTTATGAGATCTGTGGTAGCACCAGGTAGAATTCTTCAACCTTCTATTTTAAGTCTGCGAGGAACAGTGTAATTAATTTGGGACGATTAATTAAGTGGGTGGGCGTGTAGTCACTGTATGTTACTACACGCTGAGCGATAGGCCACGAAAGTGTCCTTACGAACTGTTCCATTGACGTCGGTAATCTATAGCATAATGCGAACACTTGTGCCAAGCGTTTTTTACGCTAGTGTATGTAAACAGTATACAGACTATATCATTATTATTAATAATTCTATTGAAGTGGCAAATCTGTTTCCTAGTAGATGAAACAATATTTTCTGTTGACTGTTTTTCTTTATGATTTTATGCATATCATCAACATTTTATAAATTTCATAAATGTGATCTGATATGTTCGTTTATTAAATTTCAAAAAACTAGTTCATAGTAAACCCTGCGTCTTTTTCGCCCACACTCATTTTATTAGAAATGTACTGAGCATTAAGATTAAAATATGGATATTTTTATCATGGTATGTCTTTCGAGACTGTTCCCTGATTCAAGCAAAAGTGCAGTCACTCTAACCCTTCCCTGGAAGGGTTGACGTGGTACCCTGACGTGTTGGTTGCAAAGAGGGAAAATTTGTTTCTATGCGGATACAGCCATTATCCAATAGTTTGTAAGAGTAGTCGCATTGGGGAAGGAGTCACAAATTCATTATGATATTGGTGACTCTTATACAAACTTTGCTTTATATTGTATAGGGCGAGATCACTATACAGGTTTGTCATTTTGTCATCCATAAGTTTTTATGTACTCCTCGAGACTTTTTTCCAGAGTCTAGTACGACTCTTCCCTGTAGGGGGCAGGAAGCACTAACATAGTTCATGCTTAGTTGATAATGATGTATGACGGTAACATCATAGGTCTCTAGGTCTAGACGGACCAGCAAAATACTTTCTTGAGCGTACGGCACTGATTGAGAATCCACAGATACAGTAAAGCTTTAGTAAACTTCCTTCAGGACAACATGGCCTGAGCCCAAAAAAAAGATTTTGAGCAAAGAGAAAAATCTATTTTTGGGTGAGGTAGCTATGACGTCCTGATGAACCCGCCCTTCCTTTTATTGTAAAAGGGCCTGTTGACCCCTCCCTATAGTACAGTATCTGTAACACCTCGTATATCGCTACAAGGAATAATGAGGGTGCTACCGCCTTCATCAGATACACA
>NC_090731.1:65262675-65277675 GCF_036898095.1 Palaemon carinicauda | reverse complement strand
TTTTCTTTCTTTGTTTTATGCTAATTAAATATAATCTTTTATACATTTTGGGGGGATCTATGCAAACCACAAAATCAAGTGTCAACTGGTGTATTCAGTATTTAATTTCGTTATGATCCAAAAATATGCAATTTCTCTAAATTAGTTGTTGTAGTTCATGAACTATCAGGCTCAATGTGGCATATTCCTCGTTGTTCGTCTTGGTCTCTACATAATAAAAAATAATCTTGAGATTTTTCTTTTCTTAGTAATGTTTCACTATGTTTTCTCAATTAAACTTTTGCCATCAGAAATCATCAAACTATAATTTCGTTGCACGCATCAATCCCATATTCATTAACCTTTTCCAACTACATTATTTAAAGACCTATAAATTTTTTCTATGTCAATAGTTTTCGAGAAATGTTTATACTTTCTTCAGTGGAATAACTAAGCCAATAAATACATCATTGATGATCCTTGCTTTGAAGTACAGAGAACTGCTTGTACGATTATTCTCTAATTAGATTTGCCTACTTAACATTTTTAATGGCAATTTAAGTCAATCAGAATGAGAGAGTTTATAGCGATTACTACCATTCACCGTTTTCTAAAACCTTGGCAAATGTAAGATACTGATTTTTTTTATTTCTTTATTTTTTACAATTATTAACCAACATTGTCTCCTGCCCTCAAAGTATAAATTTCTTCTTGGCCATGAATAAATTAACAATATATATATATATATATATATATATATATATATATATACATATATAGATATACAGTATAAATATATATATATATATATATATATATATATATATATATATATATATATATATATATATATATATCTATATATATATACATATATATATATATATATATATATATATATATATATATATATATATATATATATATATATATATATATATATATACATATATATATATATATATATATATATATATATATATATATATATATATATATCTATATATATATATATATATACATATGTATATATATATATATATATATATATATATATATATATATATATGTATATATATATATATATATATATATATATATATATATATATATATATATATATATATATATATATATATATGTGTGTGTATATGCATATATATATACATATATGTATATATATATATATATATATATATATATATATATATATATATATATATATATATATATATATATATATATATATATATATAAGAAAATGGAATGAAAAAAAGTCTTAGGACGCCTTTTCTGTCAAAATGTTCAAGTATAAATTAAATATTTCCATATGTAATCATAGAAAATGAATGATTGTTTATCCTAACAAATATGTGAGTATAAGAAACACTAAAATATCGAATAAAAAATCCATCACTAAAACAAACGTTCTGTTGGATGAGCACAGTTATTCAACCATTTTGTTTTATGAAAATGTTAAGTATATAGTGAGCAATAAAAGTTTTAATCAATTACGATTGGGTAAATTCTAAGGTGCGGTATATTGCATAATATCGGGGTTCCTGAATAATATTTGCAAACTATAATGCAAATATTTGAAGTATAACTGATGTACTTATTTTGCACATGTTAAGAGAAATATATGATATCCATATAGTTCAGGGTGAGACATTTATGTTAATATCTTTGAAAAGCCGACGAGCTATGAGATTTGCAGTTCAAAAATGTTATTAATAATTAATAACAACGAATAATAAACATGAATAATTGATTGTAATCGCCTTTAACAATATAACAACGAAATTGTTATAGAATAAAGTCGTTACATTGATCGAATAAGAAGCCGAACTCTGTGATTTCAAATTCCTTGGTTTGTAGCCTACAGTTTTTTTTTTTTTTAAATAATTTAACAGAAATTTATAGTAGTTTAAATGGTTTCGAATAATAGTAACATTTGGTAGGAAGTGATATTTCATTGACAGCGATCGAATTTTTTTTGAGAAGAAACTTGTGAAATAAATTTGTTATTCGTTAAAATATGAAACCAAATGTACAATGAAGAATATCTGCATATGCATATTGAAATTTCCTGATTTGAAAATTAGCAGTAAAATTAAGCAATGTGTTATTCACCTAGGGGTAAAAATAGTTTTGAAGCAAGAGAAGAAAATTGAGCAAACATGCATAAAACCATGACTGAAATACGAAAGAAATGGGAAGAGATAAAAGAAAAAACAAAGATTGTGCAAGTGGAATTAGAAAACAAGCATTTTGTAGGATGCCATGATAATTGTAGATGGATATATTCATTTCAAATGAATACATAATTAAGTTGTCTCCAGATCGTTTCAAAGCATTTCGGGAATCCATTTATCTGGTAGGGATATGAAAGCAATATGTGTGCCATATTGATTAATAAATGAATAGAAATAAATAATTTATTTACAGACAGGTAAACTTTTGTAGGTAAATTAGAATTATTAATTTTAGGTAAAAAGGGTTAGTTTTGATATATTGCATTCTAATGTTAACATATAAACATTGTAATGAATTGTAAATCCTGGGCGTTATTGTATGCTAGAACAACAGATTCTGGAAAAAATTTCGTAATTTATCTGTCTCCAACCTTGCATAAGGAATAATATTGCTTGCCTGGACGATTTGCAATTTTATAGAAAACTCATCTGTTGCGTATAGAAAGGACACAAGGCTTTTTATTGAAGAGATTGCTCCTGTGAGACAATTTGTGACAGCTGTTGCTTAATTACTTCTCTTTACAATGCTGCCAATTCTTTAAGAAAACAAGGAAATTTTGGAAGATCGAATATCAAGTGAAGCTGCGTTTCTGACTATCATATTTTATATTTAAAACTTCATCCTGAAAACTATTTCAAAATTGGGTGCCGAACTTCATCGTCATCAAAGTATTACATCATAAACAGTTATAAGTGTAAGGTTTTTATTAGTTAATGAAATTGTATAAATTAATGTTATTAGACGAACAGTTAGTATACTCTTAATCTTGGAAATTATTGTAAATATTTTCATTAATCTTGAATATAGCAATTATTATATGCTTCCTGACTTATTATCTCTCGCTGTTATTGTTTTGTTATTTTCTATACTAAGTTAACTATAAAGGGGATAAAATATTAAAGCATATTATACATAATCTATGTTTTGATATAGTGGACCATAACAAAATTGAGAGCTTGACTGTGATCTGAATCGTTAAGTGAAATTCAAAAGAGAATATACAGAGAATATACACTTGTGGAATGAAGATTTGTCAGTGAGATATGAAAATATGAATGTTCTTTTTTTTGGGGGGGGGAATACAGCCATTATCTCCACTTTGGTTTATTGAGATATGAAAATTATCAAAATTTATCTTGATGCTTTTAAAGGAGGCCCTAAACCCTTTACTGAACGTACAACTTTTATCTGTAGATTCGTTAACTGACAGTGCTAACTGAAAAAGAAATATTACCAGTAAGGAAAATAATCAAAAGAGCTTTCATAAGGATGAATGGCCTTCGTGAACAGAATTGGGAATTCCAACAAAATAAGAAACAAAATTGTATAAAAAAACGGATTTTGAAGTGAAGCGAAAAATCTATTTTTGGGTGAGGTAGCCATGTTGTCCTGATGGAAGTTCCTTCATTAGTAGCTTCCTAGGTTATATTTGACTACAGTGATATATCCCAGAGAATTTACCACAGGTATCCAGAATTCTAACTCCTGGAGCGAATATCTCTTAAAATTGGATATCGCGTAATCAGAGGACGTATTCTTGATACGTCTCATAGCTATCTACACCCCTAATAGCGTTTCTGCTTCGAGGGGGACAAAGTGGCTAGAATATAGGAGAGTCGTTAAAGAGGCAACGCTCTCGACACTCCTACTGTACTGTAAATAGTGCGCCGAATCGCCACCGCGAGGCGCCACCAAGCCATTCTTTGTAGCTTTGTAGGTGTTCCAGATACAGTACCATAGGGAGGGATTCATTATCCTTTTGTCAAAAAGAGGGTGGCTCCATCAGGACGACATGGCTACCTCACCCAAAAATAGATTTATCACTTCGCTTCAAAATCCGTTTTTTGAGCTCAGGCAATGTCCTCCTGATGGAAGTTTACCGGATCATTAATGTATCTGGATTTTCAATAGTGCTGTTATCTCGAGATAAATATTTCCTATTTGGTCTTCTAGACCTAGAGACACTTGATGTTACCGTTGTACATCAATTAACTGATCAAACTATGTCAGCTCTTCCTGCCCCCTACAGGGAAGAGTCTGGGTAGACTCTAGGAAAAAACCCGAGGATTGTGAGTTCAAGGAACAATCTAGCGAACAGTTTGTATATTAGTGTCATCATATACATAAAGGATAGTTTGTACTTAGATGGTATATCTATGTATAGGTTACTGACACCTCCCAAGTCTGGCTGAAAAGAGACAGACAGGTTTATATACGTGTAGGAAACCTTAGTTCAGTAAGATAAACAGTTTAGTACAATCAGTTCTTACCTGTTTGCTTGGAACAGTCTTAACCTTAGTTCCCCAATATTTTCTTAAATATTAAAAGAATCAAGGATGCTCTGACTTTATTCTTAATCTAGAATGTTTGAGGCGAAAGAGACGCAAAGATTCCTTCTATTGTTTATTACAAAAATAGAAATCATGGTTGTATTCAATTACATCCTATGCAGAACAATTCTGCATAAAAGCATAAATAGTAATAACAGAATTAAAATAAGTTTCACCTGAAAAGGAAAACATTAGCCACTCTAAGGGAAATATAAAATTTCACTATGTATTCTGTTGTTACTAGGAACACTGTGCATATAGGTATGCCTGGCACTTGTGTCAGTCTATTATGCTTAATGTCACCTGTGTAGAGAGAACAGTCTATAGTGTTATCACTAAACACAATACTCAACATGATATGTCTTACGAGTCACTAAAAGTCCCAATTAGTGCACTGTTCTTTGCAGTAATCAAGTGGCAGGTTTTATAACACTGCCTGCCACCAACACATGAAATTTTATTTCCTGTAATTTCTTCGCATAGTGTTTGAAGAAAACTCTGGATGACTTCCATCCAGTATAAGCACGAAGGCTTTCAAACGACATCGTCTGAAAGAAATTCAGAGACGAGGCAACATTTCTCGGATCATGACCTGCGGGTGTACTGTCTGGATCCGCTCTGTATATAAAAAAGGTGATTTTCACCCGTAACTGTTTCAAGGATAATGTTGAACCAGACGTCTCTCTCCTGAAAAGCTGACCTCCCTTAAAGTCTGAAGTTCTACGAAGATAGACCTTTAGGCATTCCACTGGGCAGAGGGATGCTTCTTCCTTCAGAGGGCAGATTCTCCAGGGACCCCATCTCTTAGTGGGCAGCTCGTTCTTGGCGAGAAACGTCGGGTCCTGAAAGAGGTTCAGTTCTCTGGCGTCTGTGAACTGAATGTGGCCATCATCCCTCGAGAGGGCCTCTATCTCGCTAACTCTGGCTCCTGAGGCTAGTGCAAATAAGAATATCACTTTTTGAGTCAAGTCTTTCAGCGAGCAATCCTCATTGTTTAGAGTTGATGCTAAAGGAAGAACCTCATCCAAAGGCCATGAAATGGGCTTTGGAGGAGCTGCGGGCCGAAGTTTAGCGCAGGATTTTGGAATCTTGTTGAAGATTTCATTAGCAAAGTCTACCTGGAAGGCATATAGTATTGGTCTGGCTAGGGCAGATTTACATGTAGTAATCGTGTTGGCTGCTAAACCTTGTTCATGAAGATGGATGAAGAAGGACAAGCAGAAATCCGTAGAAATCTCCTTAGGTTTCTTCGCATTCGCATTGACAAAGGCCACCCATTTCTTCCAGGAAGAGTCATATTGTCTTCTTGTTGACTTTGACTTGTATTCTTCTAACAACTTGATACTGTCCCTAGAAATCCCCAACCGTTTCTTGACCGGTAGGGCAAGAAAATCATGAGATGAAGGTTCTAGGTTTTCTCTGATGATGCTGAGACAGTCAATTTCTGCACTTGCTGAGTCAGAACTGGGTCTGGCAACGGGATCAGTTTCAGGCGTAGTTCCGTTATCAAAGGGAACCAAACACTGTTGGGCCACTTGTGGGCCACTATTGCTGCTATCCCTTGAAAGGATCTCAGTTTGTCGAGGACTTTCAGCAGAAGGTTGGTTGGAGGGAACAGGTAGATCTTGGACCATCTGTTCCAATCTATGGGCTTTGCGTCTGTCACTTCCGCTAGAGGATCCTCGCACGGGGCTACATACCGGGGTAGCTTCCTGTTGTCGGTCGTTGCGAAGAGATCTATCTGTAGTCCTGGGACTTTGCGTAATATGAAGGAGAATGATTTTGCGTCTAGGGACCATTCTGACTCTATCGGGTTGACCTTGGATACAGCGTCCGCTGTCACATTGCGGAACCCTTGAAGGTGGACTGCTGACAAGTGCCATCTCTTCTTCTTCGCTAGACGAAGGATGGCCAGTATCACTTGATTTATGTGAGGCGATCTTGAGCCTTGTCGATTTAGGCATCTCATTACAACTTCGCTGTCTAGAACCAGACGGATGTGGATTGAGCAGTGAAGTTCCAGTTTCTTCAGAGAGAGAAGAACCGCCATGGCTTCCCTGGACTTTCCGATGATGAGAGTGACCTCCCCACCCCTCTTTTGAGGCGTCCGTGTGAACGGTGACTGCCGGTGGAGGTGGTTTCTGAGGTGCCTTGCTCTTCAGTTTCTTGGCTTCCGACCATAGTTTGAGTAGTGATCGAAGACGATTTGGAATCGGTCTTTGTAGATCTCTTCAAGCGTTTGATGCGTAGTTTCTCCAAACTCCAGATGCATCTTTTAATTATGCTTTCAATTTTGGATCTGTCACTGAGGCA
Source organism: Palaemon carinicauda (assembly GCF_036898095.1). Lineage (NCBI taxonomy): Eukaryota > Metazoa > Arthropoda > Malacostraca > Decapoda > Palaemonidae > Palaemon > Palaemon carinicauda. Next base: position 65,270,797 of record NC_090731.1, on the reverse strand, counting down.
AACTGGAGGGACCCCAACACTCTCTCCTGTTGCCTTCTTGATATCCTGTCGGATTGAAGAAGTCTCTTGACAGATCCTGCTATCTCTTTCCTCTTCTTTGATGGAATGGGAAGTCAGTGTGACTGTAAATCCCAGTGGATGCCCAGCCACTGGAACTTGTGAGCTGGAGATAGACGAGACTTTTCCAAGTTGATCTGGAATCCTAAGTGTTCCATGAACTGGATCACTTGCTTGGAGGCTTGCCTGCACTCTTCCTCGGATGCTGCCTACACCAGCCACTCATCCAGGTAGGCTACTACCTGGATCCCCTTTAGGCGTAGTTGATGAATGACTACATTTGCAAGCTTGGTGAATACCCTTTGGGCTATGTTTTAAACAGAAGGGTATGGCTCTAAAAACGTACTTCCTTTTCTGTAGTTTGAACCCTAGGTAGGGGGAACTTGACGGTTGATTGGAACATGCCAGTACGCATCCGTCATGTCTATGGAGACTGTGTATGCCCGTTTAGGCAAAAGGGTCCTTATGTGTTGAAGCGTCAGCATTCTGAATTTGTGGTTCACTATGAACTTGTTGAGTGGTGATAAATCCCGAATGACTCTGAGCTTTTCCGAATCCTTCTTCGGAAAACAAAATAGCCTTCCTTGGAATCTGATGGACTTTGTCTTTTGTATAACTCTTTTGTTCAGGAGTTCCTGAACATATTTTTCCAGAATGGGGGTTGAGTGCTGGAAGAATTGAGGAAAGTTTGGTGGAGTTGAGCTCCAACTCCACCCTAGTCCGTTCTTGATTAGGGTGTAGGCCCAGGGATCGAAGGTCCAACGATCCCGGAAGAGGAGAAGTCTCCCTCCTACCGGTAGCATCTCACTTGGAGTGCTGGTTGGAGGACTTGCCTCCTTGGCCACGTCCACCTTTGTTACCCCTACCTCTGAAGGGGCGTCTAGAGGATCCTCGAAAGGAACCTCGAGACTTTGGCCTAAAAGTCATCAATTGGCTTTCAAAGACTGGGGTGAATACCGGCGATTGGGTCGCCAGCGTTTGGGGCATCAGTTGGAAGGTGGTGGTTGGTTGTGCCACCGTCTGGGGCACCGTGGCCACGGGAAGCTGTTGCAGTTTTCTGGGCCGAGAGGGCACTCTTGGTTGTTTTGATTCATTCTTCGGCTGGGGACCCTCGTCAGCAGAAGATTTTCTTTTTGAGGACAAGCCCCACTTGGAGAGGAGTTTCCTGTTCTCCGTAGCGGCTTTGTCCACGACCTCCTTGACCACTTCGCTTGGGAAGAGGTCTTTTCCCCAGATATTGGAGGCTATTAGCTTCTTTGGTTCGTGTCTCACCGCAGCCGAGGCGAACACGAACTCTCTACAAGTCCTTCGAGCCTTAATAAAGTTGTAAAAGTCCTTGGTGACTGCCGCCAAATGAGATTTGGCGAAGACCATGTACATATTTGGGGTGTCCGGGATGCTTGCCATAGTCTCTAAGCCAGTCTGCAGAGACATGGAAGCAGCAAGACGTTCTTTAGTCTCTTGTTCCCTGCGCAGGAGAGACTCTGACAGCTTCGGGAGGTCTTCGCCGAACTGTTGTCGAGCAATATCTGCCTCCAGCTTCCCAACTGTGAAGGTGTTATGAACATCCTTCCAGTCTTTATCATCTGATGGAAAAGCAATGGAAAAGGGTCTACACTCCTCCAGTGTAGGGCAAGGTTTCCCTGCTTCAACTGCCTTTAAGGCTGCCTTAAACCCTTTGTCCATAAAGGGCAAGGCACGTTTAGGGTCAGCAATAAAGGACGGGTGCTTTTTGCTGAGAGCCGGCACCTTGGAACTAGTAAAGGCCCTCTCTTTCAAGGTGATTGTATATAAGGCCAGAGCATTAGAGAGTTCGAGGACAATCATCTCCTTCGGCTCTGTGTTCTCCTTGGATGCAGATTCCGTCCTTAGACGGACATAGCAGTCCGGGTAGGCCCCTTTGCTGGGCCAAAACTCAATTTCCACTACTGAGACAGTGCCCAGTTTCTCCGAGAGGAAGATCTTCCCCCCCGACATTGGCATATGCTCTGCATATCTCCAAGGGTTAACGTCAGAGAAAGCAGAGAGATCCTTGACGTTTAGCTTCTTCGGGGCTAAACGTGTTGCAATCAGCTGATGCATTTTCGTCCGGAGAGAAGCTTCTTTCTCGGACGATTTCTTCTGAATGTCCTGCACTATAGACAGCAGCGAGTGCAACGTACTCGTGATGGAATCTAACTGGGGTGCAGTAGATGAAGTCGAAGGCACCGGCTCAATCACCGTGGCTGATGATACGAAAATCGTTCCAGTCTTATCGACTTCAGCCTCAGGAGGTACGTCATCCTCCTGCTCCAGTTTTTCTAGTAGGAGACTGTTCTCAGTCTCCTCTGAGACGACCGACATGTTGTCATTTAATTGGATGCCCTTCAAGGCGTCCGAAACAACAGATTCCATCAGAATCTGTACTAGGGGAGTCTCAGGTTGAGCCTGGGGAATGATTGCATCTGCAGATGCCCTAGGGAAAAGACAGTCCCTCATCCTCTCATTAGGAAGGTATGGGCCAGAGGTGTTCTTCCGAAAACCCCTGACCCATTTTCGCAGCGTGTCCCTTGCTGCATCCCTTGACTCAGTAAAATTTTGATCATCAAAAGCCTCTTTTACCAGTTTGTCACAAACGGTACATACCTGTGGGTCCCAGTATTTGAGAGCCCCCTTGGTGACTACGCAGCGAGCATGGGCCCTGCACACGTCATGGCCATAGAAGTTCTTGCTACGGACCCTGCAAAAGCTGTTCCCGCACTCGGGATGCTCCTCCTGTAAAGAAAGAAAGCATATAAGTATTCGGTGAAATTCTCAGATTTCAGCATACATATCTTTCTTTTTTAAATATTAGCTTAGATAGAGTAGGAATGAAAATGGGAAAGACACCTACTTGTGTTTCCTGTCCAGCCCATTGCTATGACCTCCTCCAATATTGAACAATAAATTCTTAATGGATTTTTTATGGGAAGATAATATCCTTTGATATAAAGTGTCTTCTTAACACAATGTCCCAGGTTCAATAAATTAATGGTTGATAACCATTAAGTGGTAGAGAGGATCATTCTCTTATATGTGATGGTCTCACAATAGGCTGCCCATGAAGCACCTTGTAGGTTGGAAAAAACTTTTTGGGCTACAGAACTGACTGGCGGCGGTATGCCGCCAGACCTGCCGGGCCTGCCGGTATATGCCAGGCCTGCCGGCACATGCCGGACCTGCCAGCACATGCCGGGCCTGCCGACATATCCCAGCCTATTCTGGGCTATTGAAGCCAGTTACTCTCTTCAGATCTATACTTTGGGTGGCCGACTGCCGGCCGACAACTTAGTTGCCGGCCACTGGTCATAGTATGTTTATTGTCGTTGGGTTATCACTCAGCGACACCCCCGGCAAGTGGCGGTAGAGTAACTGCAGGCCGACAGACAACCAACATGGCCGCCGACAGCTATAAGCTGCCGGCGGCCGGCCCAGTAAAAGGAAAGGTAGAGAAAAAGAGAGAGGATGGAGGAAGGGAAAGGCTCAGCCTTGCCGGCCTACATCCCGAATGAAGGTTCAAGTGGAAGGGGGAATTAAATTCGGGCTTCCACCCAACCATATCCCATCCATATGGGCTATGGAAGGCAGTCCAAGGAAGGACTGAAGAACACTCTAATGATTATGAGGGTACCTGCCGGCAGCAGACAGGGAACCTCAAGCCAGTTCTATAGATTACCCTTAGGGTCAAATATAGAATGACGGCCAGGGAGGGTGATGGTTCATCCAACACAAAAGAGACAGCGGGGAAGGGGGAAAAGTCCTATAAGTAAGGTAATACCCGAAGTCATTACCCAACTTAAAGGATTCTGATCTCATAAGGTAACCTCAAGTAGGGGAAATCACTTCCCCCGGTTGGGTTAGTCAAGTGAGAAAGCGGCCATAGGACACAATCTCACAAGAGAACAGAATCTCGTGCCAGGTATTTTAGACAATGAAGAAATCCTTTCTTCGTTCTAAGATCCACTAGCACAGGACTGTCTGCTAGACCGAGGAAGGAGGAATTGTAAAACAAAAACCTCCACGTATGGTCTAGAGAGGCCTAGCTTCCTGTATAGACAATTTAACCTGACTTGGGAAATCATTTCACCGAGACAGTAAGATGCCTAACACAGACTTTACTCTGATGTCCCATTCTAAACTCAACAATCGACTCAGTGGTTAAGAGAAAGAAACGAAACACCCCAGTAAACTTTGCCAGAACTCAGTTCACAGCAAAGCTAACTGAGGGTAGCCTAGGCTTATCAGAGGGAAGGGGAATTGCTCTTAAATATCGCCAAGAGATTGGTATCGACTTAGAAGGTATAAGAGGCATCAACCTCACCTTAGAAGACAATACATGAGCAATTGGGGACATGTATGAAAGTATACTAAAGCCCCTTGGCTAGTAAGTCTAGGAGCATAGAGAATCGTTCACCGAAACTCTCTTATATCCTATCTTGGAAGAGGAAAATTTATGCAGTAATATTTTAATTGTATAAAATATTGCCTGAGCTTCAATAAAAATTTACCATGAAGGTTATATCAATCATGAAGTGTGTAGGTGCCTAGGCTAGGAAGCCTAGCACTCGTGAGGCTCGAACATAAATAGCCAAATCCACGACAACAATGACATAATATAAAAATCCCTAGCTAAAATACTAAATAGCTAAAGTTATTAAAGCCAATAATGCCGGGAAAGTCGTTCTGGCTAACTAGATGTACAGGAAGAACGACCGCGTTCATGACGCCATCCGGCTGGCAACAGCTCTTGTTACATTAATTACGATCTCAATCGAAGAGTAAAACTGGCAAGAGCTTACATTTATACAATTCAAAGATATTACTTAACTTTCCAGAAGCTGATGAGGCTGGTGAAGATATCATAGCGACAAATAACTCCAAAATAGCGAGAGATAACACGGGATAACACCGGTCAACGAAGCTACAAGAGAAAGAATGGCTTGGTGGCGCCTCGCGGTGGCGATTCGGCGCACTATTTACAGTACAGTAGGAGTGTCGAGAGCGTTGCCTCTTTAACTACTCTCCTATATTCTTGCCACTTTTTCCTCTCGAAGCGGAAACGCTATTAGGGGTGTAGATAGCTATGAGACGTGTCAAGAATACGTCCTCTGATTACGCGATATCCAATTTTAAGGGATATTTGCTCCATGAGTTACAATTCTGGATACCTGTGGTAAATTCTCTGGAATATTTCACTGTAGTCAAATATAACCTAGGAAGCTACTAATGAAGGAACTTCCATAAGGATGACATGGCCTGAGCCCAAAAAAGCATAATGCCGCTTCTCGTCCAGAAAAACAAATATTTGCAATGCTCTTCAGGGCCTATATTCTTTAAACTAGTATTATAATTACTGTCGTCTACTGTGGTCTACAAGGGAGTCAGAAATATAAACTATTGACTTAAGAGTTAGGCAACCATTCCAACACTTTTTAAAACATAACAGACACCTCACACGTCTCAAACTGTTGTCCTAACTACGCCATTACTCCTCGCTGCTGGGAGGAAGGGCAATGATGGGTGGTACAACTGAAAAACATACGCTACAGGTGTCTAGGCGATGTCAGGCAGGGCAGCCGGTCCGGACTACGGTCCATCCCAAAAGCCAAAGCAAAGTCCCTCAAAAGAAGGCAACCGTGTTACCCCATACGAATGGGAAAAAACACGCTAATAGCCTTGCGTTATCTTTATATTTTCTTTACAGTTTGAGGATAACATTTAAAGTAACGTTCAGCATTAATCAAAAACACAGAAATGATTTTCATTGTGAAACCAGTGTTGATTTTGTTTTTCATAACTACAAATAAAAAAAAAAAACAGGTGTCAATTACATATAGCAATAGAATTGGTGATGGCCTGCTCTTTATGAAATCAACAAAAGTTTAAAATCCTTCACACTTCTACATCATGGAAAAAAAATTCTTTTGAAAATAAACCCTAGCCTTAGTTTACAATCATGAACGAGATCCACAAAAGTCCTTTCATCTTTTTATAAAGTGATAATTATTTTGAAAAATTCAACTTATATTTATAAGGGTGCTAAATCCAATCATCCATTTCCGCACTTTCATAGAAGAAATATTATTTTTTTTAAAACGAGATCTCGTCTGACATAAATATAAAGTTTGTGTGTTTGTGTGCGTGTGTGTGTGAGAGAGAGAGAGAGAGAGAGAGAGAGAGAGAGAGAGAGAGAGAGAGAGAGAGAGAGAGAGATATTTGTTTCTGTTTTCGAGTGTCATTTCATATTCGTTGGTGGATTAAAAGTATTTTTGTATACATGGGAATTTAATAAATTAGTTATTATTTTACAAGGATTTTCACTCATATATTTTCTTAAATCTCAACAGTCTATTATGTCTATCATCATTCTCTGTATTTCCTGTTTCTTAAGTCTATCGAAAGTTTTTTTTTTCTTTTTGCTTAGTCAATTTATGCCGTTTAATACTTATGCGTTTATTTTGAAACTCATCATGTAGCTATTCCTTAACAAGTACTCTATCCATGCATCATTTTTAAACCCACATTATATCCTTCTGTCAACTATCATATTTCATCGGTGGTAAACATTACATACACCATTTGTTCATATATATCATATAGTTACTTTTATCATTGGCATGAACGCTCAGTTTACGTGGAAGATCTCAAGTAAGAGAGAAAAATTAATCCATCAATATCGAATTCTCAAGACATTGAGAATAACTTGCATTTAGTTGGACCATTTCTTTGTGAGCTAAGGATGGTGGGTTTCGCGGAGCCTATAGGTCTATCTTCTGAGTCACCAGCAGCCATTGCCTGGCCCTCCTTGATCCTAGCTTGGGTGGTGAGGGGCTTGGGTACTGATCATCTGCATATATGGTCAGTCTCTAGGGCATTTTCCTGCACGATAGAGCAATGTCACTGTCCCCAGCCTCTGCTTTTCATAAAAGTCCTTTAAACCTTTAAACTGAATTGCTTTCCCTTTTGGTTTCAGCATTCTGCTTATCCAACTAGTGTTTCAGCTTGGCTTGTAATAATGAATATAAACTTGTTTTGAAATACAATTTTTGCTAGATTCAAGAACATATAGATCTCTTAACAAATGAAGTAAAATGTCTTTTTTTGGAAAACAAATCCAGTTTTTCTCTTGTTTGCATAAATTTTCAATCCTCTTTTCTAACAACGAAGGAATACTTCCAAGTTGTATACGTTACTTTACATTAAATTTTATATAAAGGCAATATAATTGTAAAAGATAAATTATATTTCTGATTTTTTCCTATTTTAACAGTCAACATTTGAATTAAGCCGGGATAAAAATATTGGCAGTCATAATAAATGTAAATTCTTTCGTATTGATTCTTTCATTAATCATTCATGTCGAACACTGCATTGACTAGAGAAATAATAAAATCTAATTTTTGGAATAGGAAATGTATGAACTCCCTGAGAATTTCAGATATCACATGATTTACTAAATGAATTTGGATATATTTTCTTTTCCATTTATGGCAATGAAATTTTCCTACATAGTTATCTCTTAATAATATTGTAATCCTGAGCAGTATGCTGAAATCTGTAAGTTTTCTACTCCTCCTATCAAGTTTGTGTTTGCAGCTGTTAGTTACAATATAAGGCTTCACAAGAGTTCCCAACAAAACCTTTGGGAACTTGAGTTTTCTTGAGGGTTCAGTTAAGGTTAAAGATTTTACTGCAAAATACATAAAACTTAACTGTTTAACTCCAGTTAGCATTGCTCTCATCCTCTGCCACATTTTTAAAGGTAAAGGTGTCTGGTTTCAGTTCTAGTTTAGTCAGAATAGATATTCACCAGAACGTCAATCAGGCAAGCCTAAAACCCCATTATGATGCCCAACCACAGCAGTGGCCTCCCCAGTAAACTGCTTAAACTCATAGTCCCGGGCGGGGAATGTTGGGCGACCATGTTACCACTGTACTAACCATTCATTTTCTACTATTGCATTTAAATATATCTAGATTGAACGATGATCAGGGGCTTCCAAGGAATTATAAGTAATCTCAACTTTGTTTATGTTTTGGTTAAATG
>NC_090731.1:65257675-65260175 GCF_036898095.1 Palaemon carinicauda | reverse complement strand
ATCTAAGCCTGCTGACATCTGCCTGGTACCTGTCAATGGATTTGTGATGGCCACCCATGGATACGAGCCACTTATATTATCATTTGGGTGCAACAAAATCATTGGAATTTTCTCGTTTTTGACGTTACATTTCCAATCCTCTGTGCGGATTTCCTTTCCATTTACCACCTCTTGATTGATGTTGCTCATGGACGGTTAGTCAACATAGACTCTTACTAGTCGACTAGTCGACACCTCTTCAACACACCGCCTCCGACCTCATTCTCCACAACAGCACATCTACAGATGCCTACACCCAGAGCCTAACATCATACCTGGAATTCTTCCATCCAGAACTTTGCTAAATGGCCACTGTTCGTGCCAAACATGTTATTTATCACCATATCAAGTTGTCAGGGCCCCAAGTGTTTGCTAGATTCAGCCATCTGGCACCAGATCATTTTGCAGCAGCTAAACAAATGTTCACCGAAATAGTAGAAACAAGCCTTTACTGAAAGGCCTCAACCCCATGATTATCGCCCTAAGACACGTCCTGAAAGAAGATGGCTCCTTGTGCCTCTGTGGGTATTACAGGCATCTGAACATACAGACAGAACCAGATCACTATCCCCTCCCAAACATCACCAAGGGGACTTCCTAGTTGTACAAAGTGAAGACATCCCCAAGGCTGCCATCACCACCCCCTTCTCTCCATAGACCTGTAATTACTCCTGATTCAGAATTCGTAATGCCTTGGCCACTTTCCAAAGAGGAACACATGCGTTATCTACGCATCGTGTTCGACTGCTCACAACATAAGGTCTTGTAGTCCGGTACGACAAGTGTACCTTTGTCCCCATTGAAGTATCGTTCTTTGGGCCCTTCATCACTCTTGAAGGCGTCCACCCCATCCCTGAGAAGGTAGCATCCATTTGGAACTTCCTCAAGCCCTCAACCATCACAGCACAGCAAGAATTCTTAGGCATAATCAGCTATTATCACTGGTTCCTGCCAGCCATTGCGCGACGCTCGTCCCCCTTTACGCCTCCCGCAAGGGCAAGCTAAAAAGCCAAAAATTGGGATCCCCTTCAAGAAGCTTACTCCTGAAATGCAAAGGATGCTCTATCAGCCCTTCTTGCTCTCACTTTTCCCATGCTGCATGCCCCTCTCCTTCTCTCCACCGATGCTATAGGGGCAATACTCTTAAAGTTGGTCAACGGCTCTCCCTGCCCATTGCCCTTCTTTAGTGAAAAACTGTACAAGGTAGAATCTGGCTACTAAACTTTTGAACAAGAATTTCTGGTGGTGCGTTTGGCTGTCCGTCGCTTTCAGCACTTCTTAAAAGGAACCCCTTTATCATTCGCACAGACCACATGTATCTGGTGTACGCCTTCACTTGACAGTCCGATGCCTGGTCCTCCTGTCAACAAAGACATCTCACAATCATACTTGAATACAACTGCACCATTCAAGACGTCTCTTGGAAAATAAATCCTACTGCTGATGACCTGTCAAGAAACACAGCGCTTGTCATTCAAAAGCAATTGGATTACAATGTCTTGGCAGAAGACCAACTAAAAGATCCAGAATACCAATCATATAAGATATCTTGTATATCTTTCCATCGGAAAGACATCGCCCTCGACGATTCCAATGCCACTCTCCTCTGTGATATCAGTATTGGTTGACCATGGCTATAGATACCTGCTCCTATGTACTATCAGGTGTTTGATTCCATCCATGGCCTTTTGCATCTCTCATGCTGATCCACTGCACAGCTACTGAAAATTAAGTTCATTTTGCACGGCATCATTAAAAATGCTGAGGATTGTGTTTGTGCTTATTTTTCATGCCACACTTTAAAAGTACATCGACACACGGATTCAGGATTAGGCACCTTTCCTCAATCTCAGCGTCATTTTGCCCACGTTCAAGTCAATGTAGTAGGTCCCCCACCCAAATCACTAGGATATGGTTACCTGTTCACCTTCGTTTTCCACTCCACTTGCTGGCCTGAAGCCGTTCCCATGCAAACTACAATGTCTGTCTCATATGCGTTTGCCTTACTCTCAGGGTGGATAGAGAGACGGTATCTCTGAGTATATTACTTTTGACAGGGGTACCACTTTCACCTCTCAATTATGGACATGATTAGCGAGTCTCCTAGGCATCACATTACACTAGACAAACACCTACAACCCAGCATCTAATGGAATGGTTGAACATTTTCATCGCACTCTCGAAGAAGATTTGATGTACCACTGCAATGACTCCAACTGATTTACTCAGTATCCCTGGGTCCTCCTAAAGACGCCCCCCTGAATATCATGGCAGCTAGATTGGAGTATGGCGATCCACTGATGGTCCATGCTGAATTTTCTTCCGTCTGATACCTTCTCCGACAATATCAGGCTAGCTAGCCATCGCTAATGTCACCTTTCACGGGGCCTATCCTCGTGATCCGTCATGCACCAAAGGCTTCCTTAATTAACATTCATGTCAAAGAAGACTGGGTCTCCAT
>NC_090731.1:65247675-65255175 GCF_036898095.1 Palaemon carinicauda | reverse complement strand
TGATTTAAATTCTGAAAAGAGAATATCAAAAAATGAAAATACGTCATTATTTCTGTATATAAGCACTCAAACATAAGAGTAAGGCTTTTTTTTTTTAATTAGGTCGAAGGTAAATTATGAAATTAACCCTGATTAAAGAAAAATTGTACTGTGATTTACAAAAAAAAAAATATTCGACGAGAAAAGTGATTTCACATGATGAGAGAGAGAGAGAGAGAGAGAGAGAGAGAGAGAGAGAGAGAGAGAGAGAGAGAGAGAGAGAGAGAGAGATCAAAGGCCCTGTGAATACATGTCCAAAACAATATTTCCCTGCATTCTGGCAGGAAAAATACTAGTAAAGATCAATGGAATACCCAAAGGATACGGCCTCCTTCTCTCTCTCTCTCTCTCTCTCTCTCTCTCTCTCTCTCTCTCTCTCTCTCTCTCTCTCTCCGTTCTGAAAGCTGATAATGGAGTACGAGAAGTGAAATTCTTTATTTTACATACATTACTTTCAATGAATACCCGTCTACATTAGGAGCTTTGCGAAAATTAAAGAAAATATTCAGTGTTTGACTTACTGTGTTGAGGAAAGATGAATATATTAACGTTGGCACTATTTGGGCATTAAAGAAAATAGTAAAAATAGTCATGGAGGAAAAAATTAGACTATTTTCCCCAGTTTTTTTACTTAGTAGAGTTTTAGTCAAATAGTCTTGGAGGAAAAAATTATACTATTTTTTCCCAGATGTTTTACTTAGTAGAATTTTAGTCACTTAGTCATGAAGGAAAAAAATTAGACTATTTTTTCCCAGATGTTTTACTTAGTAGAATTTTAGTCACTTAGTCATGAAGGAAAAAAATTAGACTATTTTTTTTTAGATATTTTACTTAGTAGAGTTTTAGTTAAATAATCATGTAGGACAAAATGGTACTATTTTTTTCCAAATATTTCATATACTAGAGTTTTAGTCAAATAGTCATTTAGGACAAAATGGTACTATTTTTTTCTCAGATATTTCACTCACTAGAGTTTTAGTCAAATAATCATGTAGGACAAAATGGTACAATTTTTTTGCAGACATTCCATTTACTAGAGTTTTAGTCAAATAGTCATTTGGGACAAAATGGGACTATTTTTTCCCAGATATTTCGCTCACTAGAATTTCAGTCAAATAATCATGTAGGATAAAATTGTACAATTTTTTCCAGATATTTTATTTACTAGAGTTTTAGTCCAGTAGTCATGTAGGACAAAATGGGACTATATTTTCCAGATGTTTTATTTAGTAGAGTTTTTTTATCCATTATTGACTTTTTTTTTTTTTGCCTTTTTCCTTTTGTACATTACAGATAAATTCGTAAATACTGTCATGATAATCAACAAATTATATTTATCTTGGACATTTCATTCAAGTATTTATCTTGGACATTTCATTCAGGACCAGTTCTTGTAACTGATAAAGGGAACTTCCTTGTATCAGCAAACAGTGAGTACAATACCAATTATCGAATATCTCTACTGCTGTGAGAGGTCAAACGTACATAACAGAGTTGACCCTAACTTTGAACCATTGGAAGTTATCCTTTAACAAACATCAGATTAGGTGTCGTGATTGAGGGGAAAACAAAGCAGGTGAATTATAAATTGGGAAAGTGAGATGCAATAGAGATTAATCTTCAGGGACGACACAATTCAATAGCGGTCATTGGAGAATTTGAGAAGAAAATTGTAGAAGAAAACTATGGCAACTATACAATCTAGTATCCCACTATTAAGAATCCTTTATTAGGATTCCCTTTTAGGGGAAAGCTATTATTATTATTATTATTATTATTATTATTATTATTATTATTATTATTATTATTATTATTATTATTATTATTATTATTATTATTATTATTCTGTCCGCGCGTTTTTTTTCGCAAGAAATCTGAAATTATTATCATAGGTAGCCTATGGTAAGAATATGCCATAGACCCAGTTTAAGTGACCTTGACCTAGTTTTCAAGGTCACAGGGGCTTTTGAAGGCAAAATTTGTAAAATTTGAAATTGACATTAGGGCTAAAGTATAAGCTGTATGGCTAAGAGCCTTATGAACAATGATACAGAGGTAAATCCCAAGATATTGCCCTACTTTAATGCAAATAGGTCAAGGTCTAGGTCGCTAATGGCCAAACCGGGTCAAAACAGGTTTGTTTCCGAGATCTCAAAAACCGGAAGGCCCAGAGCCCTGATCTTAGTGGCATATGATGCCCTATATATTTATCTAAGGTTAGCTTAACTTTTGTAGCGACTGCTTAATTACTTTTTTAATATAGACTTTTCACTATTTTTGACATTGCAGAAATTGTGACAATGGCAATTTCTCCATGAAATACTGGTTTTTAGTCATAGCATGCTATAGTAAACTACCCCAAACATATGCATGAAACCTCCAAATCAAATGTCAAATTTGACCTTGACCTTCATTTTCAAGGTCATATGGCTATTTCATGGAAAAAAGATTGGCGTGGGCTAAAAGTGATGTTTTGTTGTCACCCCCCCCCCTCCATTTGCACATGCTCTTTCAGAATATGGGGTCATATTTAATCCGTGACCTTCACATGACCTTTTAAGTGCCCATTGTCTTCAAGTTCAAAGGTCAAACTCTCTATATTTGTCATTTTTGCCTATGTTTTACTTCCATATACTTGCTATTATACAGATAAATTGCTTTAGAATAGTATGTTAACATAACTCTAAATTTAGTCAAGGGGTCATTAGACCAATAAACTATTACAAAATATCTTTTACTGATTGACAAAAGCATTTCCACACCTATTTTGCAGGGGAATCCTCCGTCACTGGCTTTAGCCAGTCGCAGTCTAGTTATTATTATTATTATTATTATTATTATTATTATTATTATTATTATTATTATTATTATTATTATTATTATCATTATTATTACTTGCAGAGCTACAACCCTAGTTTGAAAAGCAGGATGCTATATGCCCGAGGGCTCCAACAGGGAAAATAGCCCAGTGAGAAAAGGAAACAAGGAACATAAAATGTTAAGATAATGTATTGTAATCTTCGTTTCTGTTCATATCTCAAATAAAGAGTAAATATTTTTTTTATTTGGAACAAAAATGTTTAAAAAATAATTTGTAACAGTAAACATAAATATGGAAATTATATGTAGAATATATTAAGATTATATTTGTTAGAAAAGAAAAAAAATATAAATCATAAATACTTTACTGGAAATTGTTGCTCTACATGTAAATATCATGGCAATAATGCCGCAGTCTGAAATAGTTTCATTTCAATTTTTCAAACTGGAGCCTGGAATTGTTACTCGAGAGAACTTTGATGAACAATAGTTAGTAGTGTTCCTTCTTTGATATGCAAATCATTCTAATAATTAGGACCAATATAAAGAAATATAGAACAATAATTTCAGGGGAACATGATTAACAGTTGTCTGATGTGCAGGATATTAGATAACTGCGTCATCTCATTTGACTCGAGTCCAATATGTTATATCGCATAACTTGGAGTTGTTATTATCTAGTTTTCCATCGGTCATTATGAAAACAACAACCACAAATGCAGCCATTTTCAGTTCACTGCAGCACAAAGGCCTCAGATATGTCCTCATTCAAGTCTGGGGTTTAGCAAATTTTCATCACAATGCTGTCCACTGCGAATTGGTGATGGTGGGAGATTTTGCTCTAGTCACTCGCAACAAACTAACCCAGCATGGGCGGCCCTGGCAAATACAGCCTGGGTGATCATGGCAATACACACATTTTCTCACCACGTATTAAAACTATCATTAATTTCCAAGTTATGTCTCTTTCCTATCCACGTTTATACCAAAATTAAAAATATTATCTTCATTGATAGAAGGAAATTTTCCAGTTTCATTAGTATTTCATGAACAGTTTATTTTCTCGTTCACTCTGAAAAGTATTTATCCTTATGTAAGTTTAGAATAATTACCACCTTATTTCATTATACCTTCCTACTTATCAACTGTTAGACTTCTTCCTCTAGAACAATGTAGATGAAGATAGAGGCGAGTGTGTGGGTTGACAAATCATCTGTTCATGCGTAGATTGATTTGTAATATTTTCAAGTCATAATCACTTAATAGAAATAATCATTGTTTGAGATTCTATTCGAATAAGAACTCTGGTGAGAATTTCACTGAATCATGAACTTGTTACTTTCATGAGAAAAAGATAAACATCTACAAAAACAATGTGTGATATTCAATATTTGTAGTAAGAGGGATGCATAAAGGAGAATTTAGCGTTTTTCGACTCGGACCAGAATAAATTTTGGCAGATAATTCTGATATCCTGCGAAGCAGCCCAAGAAATAAAAACGTATTTTGCATAACAACAGCTATCCAAAACCCAGTTTTGAGAAACGGACACGGGGAAAAGAGTGAAAGTTGTACAGGAAAATCCTGATTCTCTTTTCCGCAGTTACATTTTCTTTCAAGTTTTCTGAAATGCGTCTTAACATAAAATTCACAAGTGTTTATCAAAAATAATATACGGTAAATGTGTCCTTTTTGTTTTATTGCTTTATCAGACACCTCAATTTAAAGAAATAAAAGTTATTATAAAGTATAATACAGATCTTTGGGGTATATTTTCAGCCACCACTTTCCTTGAATATAAGCTAAATCTTCCACTGGGATTCAACTTCAAAATCTAAGCAGAATTATTTCCATCATAATACTTACACTAATGCTTTTTAAGCAACTGTTATCAATGATTCACTCTGATAATCATCTTCACAAATTTATAAATAATATTGCTCTCCAAAAAAATCACAATATCAATAGTTCATAAACTATATATTTATGCAAAATCTCCGATAATATATGATAAACAGTTTTATCAATGTCTACCAGCTATTGATTCTTAAGACGATACTTAGTAACC
This sequence comes from Palaemon carinicauda, assembly GCF_036898095.1. Lineage (NCBI taxonomy): Eukaryota > Metazoa > Arthropoda > Malacostraca > Decapoda > Palaemonidae > Palaemon > Palaemon carinicauda. Next base: position 65,250,248 of record NC_090731.1, on the reverse strand, counting down.
CAATGAGTATTATGTTCCATTTAAAGACAAAGAAAATCTGAATCCTTTGATGAACTTAACAGTTTGATTGCCCAGAGTTAATCATGAGAAATACCAGGTCCACACACATACGGTTTTTTTAACGTTAAAATAGACTCTAATTGTGGCGTGTGTTGTGGGAGTCAAAATATCTAACTCAGAGTTTTACAGTATTAGAGACTATATTGAAAAGTATAAACATGGCATTAAATGAAAAATAAAGTAGAACATTAAATGGGGGATTGCACGTGAGACGCCGAATGAAAGGGAATAAAAAGAGGTTTTAGGAGGAGAAAGAGTAAAATAACGGGACGAAATAGGGATATAAAATATTCAGGAATGAACACCATAATCGGTCTTATAGGGATTTGAAGTAGTATTCAGGAATTAACAGTAGAATTAGTCTTTATGTATATATATATATATATATATATATATATATATATATATATATATATATATATATATATCTATATATATATATATATATATATATATATATATATATATATATATATATATATATATATATATATATATATATATATATATATATATATCTGTGTGTGTGTGTGTGTGTGTGTGTGTGTAATCTCAAAGACTGAACCAAATGTGTGTTTTCTATGTTTCATCTCTGGGTGGATTCACGGATGGAGATAGGCATCATGTCTCCTTTTATTAGACTTTTATCTCATGGTATGAATGTCCAATCAATTAAGCGTGTGGAACATATGAAGTGTGATGAGAAATGATAGCATCATTTTCTAGTGAATTTAGTTATTTTGTTATTTCTTTAGTTTTTATTTTTATTTAGACAACTTGATCTTTCAATTCTTTGGGATATCCTTTTTTCATGCATTTCTTCTATAAAAAAAGTCAAGCTGAAATCTGGTTTCCTTATAATCAGGAATAAGATACCTGAATCAGTATTTGTCTATTAATTAGTCCCTGGTTTCTCTGGTTGAAATGACAATCAGCTTTAGAAATTACTCGTACACCTGACACCTTTCTCTTTCAATCTTTTTTTTTTTTCTGGGGGGGGGGGTGCGGGTCATGCAGTTTAAAAGCCTCTTAGCATTGTTTTCAAATCTCATTACCTGGACATCTCTAAGAATTGTTAAAAATGCTCCTAGTTGGAAAGGAAGAGACGATGTAAAAGAAAACAGACGGAAAAAAAAGAAAAAAAAAAGTACAGATAAAAGTAAAAGCGTCAGTAACATGAGAAAATGTCTCCCTTTTTTGGAGTTCAACTGTGCAAAAGAGAGCGAGATTGTTTTAAAATCTCGAATAGAGAATAAAATGCTTTCACGGGCAATTTCTTTCCATAGCAATGGGCGTGTTGTTTAACGTTTTGTACTTGGTACCTCAACACCTACAAAGTAATAAAAAAAAAAACGCATATTCTTTATACAAATGTTACGGTGAAATTAATTTAATGACTTTAGGTTAATGATAACTGTGAAGAAAGCATAATTCGATGTTTATATACAAGAACTAACATCACCGGCTTTGGCACCAGAAGAATCGGCAAATGTTGTTCCTAGAAAATTACACAAGTTTCTTTTACATGCTGAAGCCGAAAAAGGAAAGGAATTGAAATAAATTCCATGATAGAACTATGAACACTAAACAACGCAAGGCAGTGTCCTTTTCATAATCTTTTATCTCACGCTTAGAGGGAAGTCTAGATTTCAGTAGATGCAATGCAAATGTTATTAAGCAAACCGTAAGCCTTTATAAGTTGATTCTGATGACATACACATCTTTAAAAGGAGTCAGGAGAAGCATATTATTTATTACAAATACATCCCACCATCTCTTATGCACTGAAATGCCATAACCTTTAAAGGAAGCTGCATTTAAGACAACAAAATCGCTGAATACGATAAAAAAACAGACGTTTTTCACGCCTTCTTCGGTGCTATTTATTACCTTCGCCAACTTCGTTGCGGTAAGGGTCATGTTTTGATATGTGCTGTCTGTGTCTGTTTGTGATTCGCTTAACTCTAAAACTATTTGACTGAATATCATGAAATTTGGTAGGAAGATTGTTTATGATCCAGGTATAATTTGATCAGATTTTTGGAGTGATTGGGTCAAACGTCAAGGCTAAGGTCACGAAAAGTTAAAAACATTAATTACAAAATTCAAAACCATTTGACCGAATCAAATCAAATTTGGTGGGAGACTTGGCCATGATCCAAGGACAATTTGGTTGGAATATGGATATGATTGGGTTAAAAGTTCAAGGTTCCCAAAAGCTAAAAAAAAAAAAAAGTCTTATCCATATTGTGGTAAATTTTTAGCCGATTTTCATGAAACTAGTACCAAATTTTGCATACTTTAATTGTGTATCTTGTTATATACATCATGACATAGTGATACAATCACCTTTCTTTGTGTCTTTATTTTCTTGTATGTCTGTCTCTGTGTTAGTAATTCGCAGAACTTAAAAACTATTTGATCTATTTGTATTAAATATAGTGTAATGATTGGCTATGATCCAATGACTATTTGGCTAGATTTTGGATGGGATTCGGTCAAAATTGAAGGTC
>NC_090731.1:65230175-65232675 GCF_036898095.1 Palaemon carinicauda | reverse complement strand
ACAATGGGATTGTTCATGATGTACGTATTAAACTTTATGAAGAATGTGTTATCAGTACTAGTTTTCGTAATCATTCTACTAAATCTTTGAGTTTAGTATGTATTTGAACTAAAAAAAAATAATAATGACTAACCAACGAATGCCATTTATTAATGATATTTTCTGTATTTTTCTCAGAAGTAAAGAAAATAAAAATTACTAGTACAATGGATAAAAACGACATTATTTTAAGAATTATATGAACACCGCAAAATAGAGGATAAAAAAAATATATCTAGATTAAACAGATCAATACATTTCTATACCTGCGAAATAAATATTTGAGAGCAAATTCTGTTACTCATGTCTAGAAAGAGGGAGAGAAAAAATTTATTAATGCTGGAGACGAGAGGATTAGGAATAAGCTCCATATGAGAGAATTGTTGAGTGATGAGGAACAGAGGGACTGCGTGGCGAAAGATTTTTCAATGAAAAGTTTTGAAGTGAATGAAGAGAGAGAGAGAGAGAGAGAGAGAGAGAGAGAGAGAGAGAGAGAGAGAGAGAGAGAGAGAGAGAGATAAGTTTGTTTTCTTGGAGAATTTAAATCTTTGTATAAGATTAATTGTCAATATCTAAATAATACAAATATGAAAATTTTTTACACATGCTGCCACTGCAGATTTTTACTGTTTCGTAGCTTTTTCTAGTTTTTGACTATGAAGTTTTATGATCGGTTATGAATTTAGTGTTTGTCTTTACCCTTTGAATAAAAATAATTTGTTTTTTCAACATGAACTGATTGGAGTTGGCGCTTCATTTCTAAGTACTACAATAGACTATTCAATTAATGGATTAAGAAATTATCACTTAATATTCACCATAGCAGCCAGAGGTGTTTTCCTGGGTAGTGCTTCACGTTCAAGCCTTTTTTATATCATAAAACCATGATATATGGTTTGGTATTGAAAACGAGCTGGCTATATAAGCAGATGAGGCTACGTATTGAAGGTACACTCCGGCACACTATTCTATCTTATTTTTTTTTCTTCTCGTCTTGTTAAAGATTTATAGTTTATATTTATATTTTAATGTTATTGCTGTTTTTAGAATATTTTATTTTTCCTTGTTTCCTTTCTTCGCTGGGCTATTCTCCCTGTAGGAGCCCCTGGGCTTATAGCATCCTGCTTTTCCAGCTAGGGATGTAGCTTAGCAAGTAATAATAATAATAATAATAATAATAATAATAATAATAATAAAAATAATAATAATAATAATAATAATAATAATAATAATAATAATAATAATAATAATAATAATAATAATAATAATAATAATAATAATAATAATAATAATGAGATCAACCCTTTTTGTGGAGAGTAGATGTCAGGTTGAGGAATCCTTTATCAGAAATATATGAACATTTAAAGTATGATGTAGAATACGTGGGGTGAAATTAAACTCTGATAAAAATCATATAATAATTGTTGGTGAGCGAAGGATACTTAGAACCACTTCCAGATATTCTTTGACATCAGCTTTTCTTAAATACGTATAACTCACTGAAATATATTAGGTATTATGCTTACAACATGGACACTTTCAAGAGTGTGACCATACGACTGTCCCCCATTTCAAAGCTCTGCCTCCCAAAAAAAAATCCTTCCTTCTGGGATATACTAATGTCAGCCTTTATGGAATTTGCACGTGATGTATCCTCCCAATGCATATGCAAATCATATTACTGCTAATTGTTTAGCGATAAAAAATAAGACACACTTTTCTTGAAACCTCTAAGGCTCTTGCAGCAACATAGCTACTGGTAGAATGGAAGAATTGAATAGATTCTTTGAATTCAGAGTAAAAGATAATTAAAACAAATTTACCATATATAAAACCATGATAAGACCAGTAATATCTCTTACATTTATCCAGGTATTGTTAGGCCAAGCAACTATATGTTTGAGTCGTGAATTGGTAATTCAATAGCACTCAAAAAAAAAAAAAACATCATACCCTCAAGTGGGAAGTGTACTTTCATTAAAAAAAAGAGAAACGGTTGCCTAGTTATTAATGTATATATATATATATATATATATATATATATATATATATATATATATATATATATATATATATATATATATATATATACATTAAAATAAATCTAGCATACATAAACTATTAAAATTTTCAAAAACAAGAGAAAGAGAAGTAACATATAGAGATGAATGGCCATTGATGCTACAGTGCTTGGCTTAAGGCCTAAAATTTACATTACGTTTAATTGAATTCAATGATGAAGTTATAACGCTTTCACACACACACACATACACACACACACAGACACACACACACAAAAAAATCCAATCCACTACATCACATATGCATTGTTGAACATAGTATGACACTGCCAGAAGATAGCGGGTAAAGAATGGAAAATAGAAATATGCATTAATAAAAAGAACTAAGTAATTTGAATGTTTAAATAATGCATATTATCATTTGACTCTTTCAATGTGAG
>NC_090731.1:65215175-65225175 GCF_036898095.1 Palaemon carinicauda | reverse complement strand
CCCCAAGACCGCCATCACCACTCCGTTTGGCACATACACCTTCAATTACTCCTGTTTTGGCCTTCGTAATGCTGGGGCAACGTTTCAACGTCTCATGGATGGCATCTTAGGGGACCTCCCTTTCTGTGTATGTTATGTGGACGACATACTTGTGTTCTCCTCATCAAAAGAGGAACACCTCCGTCACCTGCGCATCGTGCTCGACCGCCTGCAACAAAACGGCCTTTTTATCCGGTACGATAAGTGTACCTTTGGCGCCAACGAAGTGTCGTTCTTAGGGCACCGTATCACTCCTGAAGGAGTCCATCCCCTCCCTAAGAAGGTAGCAGCCGTTCAGAATTTCCCCGCGCCCTCGACCGTCAAAGCTCTGCAGGAATTCTTGGGCATGATCAACTATTATCACCGTTTTCTGCCAGCCATTGCCGCCACTCTTGCTCCCCTCTACGCCTCCCTCAAGGGCAAGCCAAAGGAACTGAAGTGGGGACTCCTTCAAGAAGCAGCCTTCTGCAATGCAAAGAAGGCCCTATCAACTGCTGAGGCTCTCACTTTTCCTATCTCACACGCCCTTCTCCTTCTCTCCACCAATGCCAGCGACGTCGCTATTGGTGCAGTACTCGAGCAGGTGGTCAACGGCTTGGCCTGCCCATTGGCCTTCTTCATCAGAAAACTGTCCAAGGCAGAATCGGGTTATTCTACCTTCGATCGAGAATTGCTGGCGGTGCACTTGGCTGTCCGTCACTTTCACCATTTCTTAGAAGGTACGCCCTTCGTCATTCGCACGGACCACATGCCTATGGTGCACGCCTTCACTCGACAGTCTGACGCCTGGTCCGCCCGTCAACGCCGACATCTCTCAGCCGTGGCTGAATACAATTGCACCCTCCAATACGTCCCTGGGAAAATGAATCCCATTGCCGATGCCCTGTCAAGAAACACGTTGGCTGCCGTTCAACTGGGATTGGATTATAACGCCCTGGCTGAAGCCCAACGATAGGATCCAGAGTATCAAGCTTGTAGGACATCCTGCACGTCCCTCTGTTGGGAAGATTTTCCCCTCGAAGACTCCAACACCACCCTCCTCTGTGACGTCAGTACTGGTAGACCGCGACCTTGGATTCCTGCTCCCATGCGCCGACAGGTGTTTGATTTCATCCACGGCTTTTCACATCCCTCGTGCCGTTCTACTGCACAGCTGCTGGAGGCAAAGTTCATTTGGCACGGCATTTATAATGATGCTAAGGATTTGGTCCGCGCCTGTACTTCTTGCCAAACTTCCAAAGTACATCGACACACGGATTCAGGAGTGGGCACCTTTCCTCAACCTCAGCGTCGTTTCGCACACATTCACGTCGACTGTGTAGGCCCCCTACCCACATCACAAGGACATCGTTACCTGTTTACCGTCATCGACCGCTCCACTCGTTGGCCTGAAGCCATTCCCATGGAAACTGCAACGTCCGCCTCATGTACATCTGCCTTACTCTCTGGATGGATTTCAAGATTCGGTATCCCTGAGCGTATTACTTCTGACAGGGGAACCACTTTCACCTCTCAATTGTGGACGTCATTAGCGAATCTCCTGGGCATCACCCTACATCAGACAACAGCCTACAACCCCGCTGCCAATGGAATGGTTGAACGTTTTCATCGCACCCTCAAAGCAGCTTTGATGTCCCGCTGCAAGGATTGCAACTGGTTTACTCAGCTTCCCTGGGTTCTCCTTGGACTAAGGACCACTCCTAAAGACGCCCTTGACGTCTCGGCAGCCGAAATGGTGTATGGCGACCCGTTGGTCGTCCCTGCCGAATTTTTTCCTTCTACAACCTCCTCCGACGATCTCCAGCGCATACGTCACGTCGTAGGAAAATTTACTCCGTGCCGCCAGACTTACAAGCCCCCAGCGAAGCATCACATACCAACGGACTTGCACTCTGCAACGCACGTCTTCCTGCGCAACGACACCAGCAAGCCACCACTAACGCCCCCTTACACAGGCCCTTTCCTTGTGATCCGACGCAGTCCAAAAGCATTCCTCCTAAATATTCAGGGCAAAGAAGACTGGGTCTCCATTGATCGTCTAAAACCTGCTTATCTTCTGCCAGATGACCCGCCTACAGTTTGCCTCTCTAGATCAGGGCGCCCTATTTAAGATGTACAGTATGTCATTTTTACGGGGGGAGCCATGTACCAACCGTGTTTCACACAATTGTACATAATTCCTCTTGTATATATTATGCTTGTATCTTCGCTCTTCCCTCGCACTAAAACGAACATGAAAATTCATGTCTGGTTTTTCCTCTGTAATATTGTCTGTCTTGTGAACTTGTTATGTCCTGTTGCCTTGAGGTTTTGTATATAAGGAGAGTGTTCCACAATAATATAACTCAGTCGTTTCCATTCTGCCTTTGAGTTCACACCCTTACTCGGCGCCGTCACAGTGACATTCCCCTATCAAACAGGACAATGCCCTAGAGACTGACCATATTACATATGATCAGCGCCCAAGCCTCCTCTCCACCCAAGCTTGGACCAAAGAGGGTCAGGCAATGGCTGCTGATGACTCGGTATATAGATCTATAGGCTCCCAAAAACCCCCATCCTTAGCTCACAAGGCTTGGTGAGGTTGCAGCGACCAAAGGGACATAATATGTTTGAGCAGGACTCGAACACCAGTCTGGTAATCACAAGGCAAGGACTCTACCACCACGTCACCACAACGGACAAAAGCCCCGGACATGTCTTTCCTCTCGTGGGTGTTTATGGCACTGTAATTTTCTGACAATCTTTCTGTTGTTTTGGGATTGCTGTACTTTCCGTATAGCTGGCCTCAACAGTTTTAACATAAGAGTCATATATTCCTTGTCTTTGAACGGCTCTCATCACTACTAAAGTTTTGACGGAATCAATACTTTCTCATAATAGAAATAATTCTATATATAGTAGTTTCTATACTATATTGATTTTTTCTTTAGCTGGTTACTTATATGAATATGATTGTCAGTTCAATACTGACTTTTAAATCCTGCCTGCACTCTTAGTTGAATTAAGTGTAACTGTATTTCTAATAGGACAAAAATTATCTTTATAATTATAATTATAAACTTATTGAGCGTTAATTTTTCAGGTCATTTGTGTCTCCCTTCTTTGTATATTAGTAAAGTAATTGTTCTTTCTGAGCTGTAGGTATAGAGCATTTTTGCAAACATTTTGTGTAATGATCAACCAGTTACGCTATTATGATATATACCACTATTATTAAATAAATCATATATATATATATATATATATATATATATATATATATATATATATATATATATATATATATATATTTAAATATATATATATATATATATATATATATATATATATATATATATATATATATATATATATATATATATATATATACGTATATATATACATATATATATACACACATATATATATATATATATATATATATATATATATATATATATATATATATATATATATATATATATATATATATATATATATATATATATATGTGTATATATTTATATATATAAATATATATTCATATATATGGGTATATATATATATATATATATATATATATATATATATATATATATATATATATATATATATATATAATATATATACATTTATTCATATATATATATATATATATATATATATATATATATATATATATATATATATATATATATATATATATATATATATATATATATATATATTGGAATTTTTTCGCGTTACGAAGTATAGCGAAAAATAATTGTCCTAACGACATGTAAGCAGATCTTAGAGTCTTGTTACTTAAGTTCATTTGTTATGTAGGCAGTGGCCAATGACAATTTAGTGTTGGGTGAAACGTATTTGATGTTTGAAGAGGTATTTAGTATGTGGTCACTTTCTAGCGGACGTTAGCCCGAGCAAGTCAAATTTATTAGCCAGGACGCCAAGCAGGGTCAAATACAGTTTCAGATGTGAATAGTGTTTTCACGCTAGCAATCAGAATGCTGAAACCGTTTCAAGAAGTGATGGACAATCTATTATCCGATTTCTAGCAGAATATTCAACAAGTATCCGCACCTCATTGAAGTATGATGGAAAACCATTTGAATGAGCATCGCGTTATTTTGAGGAAACTGATACGAAAATGTTACCATTAGATGCGATTGTTTATCAACTTGGAGGACAAGGAACATCTAAAACTGCTGCAGAAACGAGTTAGATCGCAAAGAGCACCATCGCCGAAAGTATCAAGCTAGTTAAAGATCGAGGGAAAGTCTGTGGATTCATATCAACTTTGATGGAAGAGGTCTAGAGCTCAATGAAGGCCGAGAAGGGACATTGGTGCCGGGAATGTACCAAGAAAGACGTCGAAAAGATAAGTGAAAATATAGCTGTTTTTATTTTTTATATTTTGCAGTTAGTACAAGGAAATTGGAACTTTGTGTTTATTTTATTTTATTGTTTTTAATCGCCTGTTGGTTGTTGTTATTCACAATACATTGAACAGAATTAGATTGGGTCCGGTAAGATAATCATTGACGTCTAAAAGGGCGATCACTAAATTCCATTTCAAAACCGTTACTATGGTTGTTGGATTGGGAAACAATAGGTCAGAAAGGGACGAATCAGAATTTATTGAAATAGAATTGGTGACACTGATATCTGAGAAACTAAGAAATAATTCCTTTGACGGTGGCCAAGAATGGAAATGGTAAGCAAAGGCTGGTTTTTTATTACAAACTTTTTTAAGGATTTAATATTTACTTTCAGTCTACAGTCTGCTTATCGTATAGAAATCTATTAAAACGTTGCCAATATCTTTCTCATTGAAGAAAAAATTTTAAGTTTTTATAATTGATTATCTTTAGATATTTTTGAAAGCGGCGGTACATCTTTACCAATGATCTTAAGTCTGTTAGATGTTGGAGATCTAAGGAAGTGAAGATTGAAGTATTTTTAGATGATGGCATAGCAGCGGATGGTTGTTTTGAAGGGGCATTGGATGCTAGCTATACTTTAAAAGCTTCCTCAATATTTAGATTTATTTAAAAGAATGTATAATTGGTTTTCAGACTCTAAATTGTATTTGGAAAGGTTTACAGTGGACGAATACTGAAGGCAAATTTCGTAACTATAGGGATAAACTATGTCGTTAAAGACCTTGTTTAGATGCCAAACCTTCTGAATTAACAAAAACGTTATTTTCACGAATATCTATTGGACAGAATTGTTTGTTACATAATTTCCACGCAATTTGTCGTGAGAGGTATTGTTAAAATGAAAACGGTAAAGTATTTCTGTATTTTTACATATTAAGCAAAGTTAGTTGGGAACATAATGGGGAAATATCAGATGTTCTGGTTGAGATCACGTTTTGACGCAGAAATTCATTCTTTTTATTTTATATTAGTCGTTACTTTAACTATATATTTGCATCAGACTAATTTAATATATTACTTTATTGTGACGCCTAGGATGTAGGCATTTTATCACTATATTGTGACGCCCCAAATGTAGGCAGTTTATCACTATATTGTGACGCCTCAGATGTAGTCAGTTAATCACTATATAGTGATGCCTCATATGTAGGCAGTTTATCACTATATTGTGACGCCTCAGATGTGGGCAGTTTATCCCTATATTGTGACGCCTCAGATGTAGGCAGTTTATCACTATATTTTGACGCCTTAGATGTAGGCAGTTTATCACTATATTGTGACGCCTAAGATGTAGGCAATTTATTACTATATTGTGACGCATCAGATGTAGGCATTTATCACTATATTTTGACGCCTCAGATAAAGGCACTATTGCAAAGCCTCGAGTGCAGGCAATCTTATCACTATATTGCGACGCCTCATAGGAAATTTACCGCTATATTGTGACGCCTCAGACATAGGAAATTTACCGCTATATTGCGACGCTTCCGACATAGGAAATTTACCGCTATATTGTGACTCCTCAGATTTAATTAATAATTATATTGGGACGTCTCTGGTGTAGGGAAATTTATATGTTGTGACACCTCAGTAGTATGTTTGGAGTCATTTTGAAGTTTTTAGCGATGAATACAGCGAATTTTTTTATCATGAAAAGTGTGGTTGGAAACTGGACAGCAAATGAATCTTTAAAATAAACATGAAGGGAGCAGGAGGCAGTCGACAAAATTATGTAAATTACTTTGACAATGTTTAAACATTGTACCAGATAACAAAAAAAATTTGATTTTAATGCAAGTAGGTAGCAAAAAGCCAGATTTAGAAATCATAGAAAACCAAAGAATTTAAACTTGTGCTGAATACACTGTTCAGGTCATCAATATATGTTAGCCCAGAAAGAGTACGAAAGAGCGGATTTTTTGAAGTGTTATCAACTAACATGAATGAAAGGTCAATTCTTGCTTACATTTTTCAGAGTTATGGACTTGTGAGAGTTATTCATTCTTTAGACTGTTTTGTTACTTTTAAAAATATGTTGAGGTTTTTAATCTCTAATATTGGTGTCCAGGTAGAGAGGGAATTGATGCTTTAACTTGAGGTTTGGTGCTTTATACCAAAGGTTATTAATAAAATGGAGGTAAAAATTGTAGAATATTCCAGAGTGAAAGTCCTCTCCATCTTGACTTTTGATATTATCGAGGGAAACTTTATTGTCAAATTGTATGAGTGTTTACGTAACAAAAGTTTTATTACACACGGCAAAGATAAACAAGAAAAAAAATGGAAAATTTTCGCTGAAATTTAACTTTGATATAGAAGGTAAAGTTTTTTGAAATTATAAGTATATATGTACAATGTTTTATTTTTGGAATCTGCTTTCCAGGATCGTGACGGCAATCAAATGCCAGCAGTCTTCTTTGACGTGGCATCTAATTTGGACAGGAAATTGGGGGACCTCAGTTGTCATGGGCATCTTCTATCATCGATGAATGACAGCACCGACAAGGTCTACAAACTTGTCTTTCAACAAAGAGAAACTTACACTAATGGTCACGAGCAAAGCGAAATGCCATTGTATGTTGCTTTATTTATCACGCGTTTATTAGATTTCGGTGTTTTAGTAATCTCCAGTGATCAAACTATTTATGCCATAACGCGGATGCATGAAATGAGGGGTTACATAGATCCAACGGAAAATTCACTTGTTAAATCTTTGCAAGCACCTGTGAAACGTTAAGCTGGTAGATCGGTGCATACAAAGGATCTTTTTGATAATCAGGTGTTGCAGAATCTGCGCGGTTTATATTTTCCTATATTAAAATACTTCCTTATTATCTTGATAGATCATTAAAGTTTTTTTTATCTGAGATTTGGGGAATTAAGTTTATTGTAATTTGAAGATTTCTTTGCTGAAGAGGAAAAAAATGAAAAATCACCAATACTGTGAAGTTTTTGATATAAGAAGTTGTCACAAATGCTTTTCCATATTTGATGTATTTTGCATGATACAGAGGAAGCTGGAATGATTTTATCCTTTGATCGATTTATCTTTAAGACTTTTTAAAAGCTCCTGTATTTCCGAATAAGTTAAAGTAAAGTGAAGCACTGTGGTAATGTAACCAAACAGATTTATTTGTTAAAAACTGTGGCTACAAGTTCAAACATTGCAAACCATAACGTCAATGATAGGTGTCTTCATAGACATGAGCGTTGGTAGTCTGTTTCAAATAAACATGTTTGTCAAGGGCTTCAAACAGAGGTTAAATGTGTAAATAATCCAATCGGAACATTTATTTCTTTCTCTCCATTTCTTTGGTATTATCTAGGGTCAACCGGCACGGCAAAAGCAAAGGCAAAGGCAAAGGCAAAGGCAAATTTTATTCTATCGACCCCTTCCGGAGTATGAGGATTACAAAATTACACAAATATATATATTTTACACAAAAACTACATAAAGAAGAGACCAATAGATTACAACTATATTTATGTACACATATATTTAGCAAGTACATAATTAAAGCATTAAAGGTATTCTGACAAAGGAAAGTACATACATTGAAAAATAATACCAGAATAATGCAAATCCTAGAAAGTATTAAATCTAAAATAAAGACATTAAAAGGTTAACAAACTTTGCAAGTCTTTTCAGTTCCCCAGCACAACTTGTATTGAGGAGCAGATTGAATTTAAAAGTGGTAGGTCTTCTACAATAGTAGGGCTTTAGGTATCTCTCTCTTATTTCTCTAATCACAGGACAAACTAAAACATAATGGTATTCATCCCCAACTTCAATGCCGTTGCATAGTGTGCAAGGGTGCTGATTGTCCTGCCTAGAATATCTTAAAGTTGCTACAGGAAGTTTGTGGGTACCACACCTATATTTACTAAGGGCAATTCTTTCTGGTATATCTAAATTCATAATATACTTTTCTTGGCCAAATTCTGTCTTAAAAAGTTTATAATTACTACACAATATATTTTTCTCTACTTCTGCATGCCACCGTTGTCTCTCTATATCTTTGAGTTTCATTTCTAGGATATTTATTATCCACGTGTGATTGAAATTTTCTGGATGCTCCCATATATTTGACATACCACATGAATCACGGATAGTTTTAATTTTATGAATCCAACTAGACTTATACTCATTCGACTCGTAAAGAATTCTAAGAAAACGATAAAAAACATTTGACAATTTAGACGCCTTTGATTTTACAATTCTCCACCAAAATCCAATCATCCTTTTGCAAATAGATATTTCAATTTTGAATCTGCCAAGATCCCCATATACCATGCAGTTTGCTGTTCGCTTGTTCACACAGAGCTGATTTTTTATGAACTTCTTGTGAAATGTTTCAACATGTGCGCTGTAATGCAATTTAATGTTTTATTATGTTTATACATGTAGAGAATGCGGAGTGAAGTGAGGACTAGAATTTTTTCGCGTTACGAAGTATAGCGAAAAATAATTGTCCTAACGACATGTAAGCAGATCTTATTAAGTTAAGTTGTTATGTAGGCAGTAGCCAATGAAAATTTAGTGTTGGGTGAAACGTATTCGATGTTTGAAGAGGTATTTAGTAAGTGGTCACTTTCTACCGCACGCTAGCCCGAGCAAGCCGAATTTATTATTAATATTATTATCATTACTATTTATTAGTAGTAAAAGAGTGAGATTTCACCACTCAAATTTGGTTTACTCTGCATTATTGTCGTGGATACAGGCTTATTTGGAGAAGCAGGAGGCCTATCACCTTTGGAAGGGTAACAGATCAGATTTGACCTGGAACAACTATACTCAGCTTCGAGCTTTTGCTCAGAGAGTTTATGCCTCAACTGAAAAGGAGTACAATTTAATCATAAAAGAAACCCTCTCTGGTACAACTCAGGAACATAAATGGTGGTCTACCCTTAAATCTGTACTCTTTGGTGTAGATGCAACAGTTCCTCCTTTACTTAAACCAGATGGCTCAGTCACTCACTGTCCAAAGGAAAAGGCAACCCTTTTGGCTGATGTTTTTGACAGTAAACAGAGTAATGAAAAACTTGAACTTCCTCATTCCTGTTTTCCTGAGGCTAAACTAACTAGTTTAGCTTTTCGATCTCGTGAGATTAAAGCTCTGTTGATGGACCTTGATACTCATGGAGGTGTAGACCCAAATGATATTTTTCCTTTGTTTTTTATAACGACAGCAGATTTCTTAGCTCCAAAGTTATCTGTTATTTGGCGCAAGTTAGCCAGAAGAGGAGCTTTTAGCACTTGTTGGAGAATTGGTAATGTTAGTCCTCTTATGTAAATGTGTTTGTGGTAGCTCAAATCCCACTGATTACCGCCCAATTTCCATAACTCCCATATTATATAATGTTTTTGAACGTCTTCTGGCAAAACGTCTTAATAGGTTTGCTGAAGGTAATCATCTATCCCCTAGTTTGCAATTTGGTTTTCGTAAAGGCCTTGGAGCATGTGATGCCCTTCTTACAATATCCAATGCAGTACAGAAATCCCTTGATTGTGGTCGGGAAGTTCGTATGAT
>NC_090731.1:65207675-65210175 GCF_036898095.1 Palaemon carinicauda | reverse complement strand
GGAAGCACTAACGATACATGAACACGTAGAAAAATTTCTAAATTTTCTTTTTGAACGTAAAAGAAAAAAAAATCATTAGAACAAGAAGATGAGGGAAAATAATAAAGTCTCTTTTACGCTCATACATCTATAAACAGCTACTGCATTTTGTGAACATTCACTTCCCTTCCCACTGTATTTGCTGGGTGAAGAAGAACAGTTTGTTATATCTATTTTATAATAAGAATTCTTTTGCATTTTTTCCTCATTGAATTGGGACTCGGAGGTAAATGTTTTGATTTTGGAACTAAGTACCTTCTCTTAGTCGCCGAAAACAATGGCAAAATAATTAAATGTATATTTCTGTTACTGAATGAAGAAAAAACGAAGTGAAATTGTTGATTATTTATGAATAAGATTAGATGACGAATCTATTAAAAATTACATGTTAGTTAACACTATGGATCAAACAAACACTAAAACACAAATTAAAGGGCACCTTATAGTCCTTGCAGTTTTGAATATATAATAATGAAAATCAAACTATTGAAACTATTTCTTGAGGGTACACTCGGGCACACTATTCTGTATAATATATCTTCTTCTTGTGTTGTTTAAGTTTATATAGGAAATATTTATTTTAATGTTGTTACTCTTGAAATATTTTATTTTTCCTTTTTTCCTTTCCTCGCTGGGCTATTTTCCCTGCTGGAGCCCCTGGGCTTATAGCATCGTGCTTTTCCAACTAGGGTTGTAGCTTAGCAAGTAATAATAATAATAATAATAATAATAATAATAATAATAATAATAATAATAATAATAATAATAATAATAATGGATATTCAATGATGGAAAACAAATATCAAGGATAGTTACCAATATACACAAAGGAAAAGGCGTACTTAATACCACCACAGCATCTGCCATGTTATATTGAATAAAAAATTCACACTAGTATAAAAATATATCCTTTTAACTACTGCAGTATCAGCCTATCTAATATCAAGAATATATGCTTGTAAGCATGAAGAAAGTGGCAGACTTATTGGCAATACCGTTTCTGATGTGCTATATTGAGTAAAAACACCGCATAAAAACTCGAAAACTACAACCCTGGTTAGAAAAACAAGATGCTATAAGCCCAAGGGTTACAACAGGGAAAAACCGCCCAGTAAAGAAAGGAAATAAGGAAATGAATAAACGATGTAAGAAGTAGTGAACAGGCAGTGGAAGGCCATAGTACAGAGGCTATGGCACCACCCAAGACTAGAGAAGAATTATTTGATTTTAGTTTGGCCTCCCAGAAGAGCTGCTTACCATGGCTAAAAAGTCTCTTCCACCGTTACCAAAGAGAAAAGTAGCCACTGAACAATTGCATTGCAGTAATTAACCTCTTGAGAGAAGAAGAATTGTCTGGAAATCTCGGTGTTGTGAAGTGTATGAGGACAGAGTAGAATGTGGAGAGAATAGCCCTGACTATTCGTGTAATGACCCGTAACTAGAGAGAAGGATTTCATGTAGTACTGTCTAGCTAGTCAAAAGACCGAAAAACTTTCTAGCGGTAGTATCTCAACGGGGTTTAAAGATCACCGGGGTTAATGAAATTCCAAAAAAAGGCAAGTTTCCTCATGCCCGGCCATCGTTATCCATTTTATTTGCATAACACGGGTAAAAAATGGTACGTTGGAGAGGTATGGGCTCTACGAGTGCCAGTTCTATTTCAAAAAAATAGAACTATGTTATTTGCAAATCTTCAGTTATCAAGGTATTACTCATTAATATTAATATCTATATTTTGCTAATTTAGATAATTAAAAATATCCTTTGGGCACAATGTGAATATATATATATATATATATATGAGTGTGTGTGTATATATATATATATATATATGTGTGTGTGTGTGTGTATACATATATATATATATATATATATATAAATATATATATATATATATAAATATATATATATATATATATATATATATTTAAGTATATATATATGTATATGTATATATATAGCGTGTGTGTGTGCGCCAACGTGAGCGTAGGTAATACATTTTATTATTCTTATTTACCATAATTATGTTGCAATATTTTCGAGGGTGGAATTGAGAAACATGTTGAGAAGGTAAATATCAGAACAAGGATAACATTCTATTTCGTAAAAAAAAAAAAAAGAATCATTATAAAAGAATGATGAATGTCTTTTCATCCTTCCTCAAACTGCAAAGACATCACGTTTCTAAACACCTGCATGAAAAGTGGCAAAATTGTTTGGGTATAGAAAGATAAATTGATAGTTATAAAGATGTTGGCAAAATCAGGTAAAAAAACCACAGACAATAATGACCCTACACACACACACAAACAAGCAAACAAACAAACAAAAACACACACATTATATATATATATATATATATATACATATATATATATATATATATATGTATATATATATATATATATATATACATATATATACATATATATATATATATATATATCCAAATAAGACATAT
>NC_090731.1:65192675-65195175 GCF_036898095.1 Palaemon carinicauda | reverse complement strand
TTTCCGAGAGGTTTTACACAAGGTACGAGAAAATATAGCCGTTTTAACAATTTTATTGCCTGTTATAGCTTTTTTAGCAATCGTTTAGCCGTTTGTGGCCTTTTTAGCACTTTTCTAGTCTTCTTTGGGCTTTCCAGATATTTTGAAGCCCTTTTTTTTTATCTTTAAGCACTTTCTAGACTGTTTAGCAGTTTTCTAGACTTGATAGCACTTTTCTAGCGTTTTTATAGACATTTTAGTCTTCTGTTTGTTTTTTATAGCCTTTTTAGCCCTTTTCTAGTCTTTTTATAGCAGATTTAGCCCGTTTCTAGCGTGACAAAATATGATTTAATTTTTTTTAATATTGTTGGGGGAAATGTTTTTCATCTCATGGCCAATTATCTGGGCGTAACAGGATTTTCCCAGTATACATGGTTAAGAGAGAAAGCTTACTTTTTATAGACGTAAGGAAAGAATAAAAGGCATAATAGTGTTGTCAGTAGAGAGGCAGGGGAGTTTTTCAAGCAATGGTTACACGTGAATTTACTCTCAGAAAGGTTCAAAATTCTTTAACAGGAGAATTTTAACCAACGAGAAGAATACAATTGTCACAAACCTGATTCATGAAAAGCAAGTATACATTAAGATTTTGCATCCCTTGACTTCATCTTCTTGTGAAGTTATATCTGTTCACGTTTTCTCAAAATATTTTGACGAAAACAAGAACAAAAATAAAAGAAATAGACCTAGAATGTTAATCTGAAAAGGAGGTTCAGTATTGAACAAAAGAATATTTAATCCAAGATTTTCATTAACCCAAAAAACTATAATAATCCTATTGATAATCCCAATTTTAAAAATAATAATCTTATCAACTTTATGTAGTCATAGCGTGACACGGTTTTATTTTCATTCTGCATAGCAATGCATTAACATAACCGACAAGGCTGTCTGCATGTTACTTCCCCATGTTCGTTAATTTCCGATTAAATAAGATCTTTCCACATTAAATATACTTAACATCTTAAATCTACCTGCGTTAAAATACAACCCCTACTAAGAAACAAATTAAGACTTAAGGACTTCTGAATGTCCTCCCATCATCTTGTTTTCGTAACTGCAATAAAAAAAAAGGATATCAGAAATTTGAAATCAGAATCGTTTGCTATTTTATCATTGGTTTTCAGTTTGTTAATTGTTTTGGATAGTTCTGCTAATTCTATTTCATCTCTCTTGGAGTTTACCCTCATATCTGATCGTTTCCTTATAAGGTTTTTGGTGTTTTCTTATAGTTTAGCAAATCATGAAACGAAGGTTAGTTAGCTAATCCAATTCTTATGGACCTTGAAAGAAATAATTCAACAGCGTTATTTCTTTTTTTTATATATATCTAAATGATCCATATTCAGGAAAGTTGGCTAATCGAATTCTTATAGACCTTGAAAAAAAATATTCAAGAGATATTTCTCTTCTTCTACAAGATCACTAAATTATTCATATTTTGGAAAATCAGCTAATTGAAATCTTATGACCCTTGAAGAAAATAATTTCACTGAGATATTTCTCTCATTTTTACATAAGATCTGTAAATGTTCCATATTTTGGATAATTAGCTAATCGAATTCTTATGGACCCTAAAGGAAATTAAGGAACCAAACTTCCAGCAAAGGGAAAGAGATAGAGGAGATATAAAAAGAGAAAATTAGGAGACAAAAGACCTAATTAGTCTTTATTATACCTCCAGTGGAGAGGAATATCTAACTGCCCTGCTGCAGTTAGCCCTTACTTTTATCACACCTTTTCTTCCGTTTCTTAAATTTTTCTGAAGTATTCTGCCCTTCGTTTAACTCTGAGGGGAGGGAGACATGGATGCTGAGGGATATATACCAAGAGAGAGAGAGAGAGAGAGAGAGAGAGAGAGAGAGAGAGAGAGAGAGAGAGAGAGAGAGAGAGAGGAGAAAGGATTCTTACTTCTAATTTCAATTAAATACTGTAGATATATTTTTTCATATGGATCATTGACTTTCACTAAAGAATATTAACCAGATATCTGGTAACTATGAAGTAGTAGAAAATTAAATATGAATATATATAATAATTACAGTTTCCCTTTAGTTCTATACATTTGTAAAGTTTTAGGAATGCAAAATCGAAAATCGTTGATTATCAGGTGAATTTTTTTCTTTTAATCACAAAGTAATAAAAAAAGGAAAAGAAAAAGCAGTACCAGAAATGCTACCTAATGTGTATATCCTGATGATTCTGTAAGGAAAGCTTTTACCATTGAATGAAGCAAAAATGTGGCAATAGATTCCTTATGCTCTTTCAGTTCAAGTTCATCTGTTATGCGATTATTGAACGAAACGTCTTCATTTACGAGCGAATTGAATATCTAGTTGACTAATGAACTGTTTATTAGGTATACAGCGGTCAAGCATTTTTCACGTTAATTGGAATATTGGTGTGATTCCTATAACAATCAAAGGAGACTCCATATCATGTAATGCATATCATCGATTTG
>NC_090731.1:65185175-65187675 GCF_036898095.1 Palaemon carinicauda | reverse complement strand
AGTATTGCTCCTCTTATGCCAGAACATTTCTAAATGTTAGTATAATTAGCCAAGTTAGTATTGCTTCTCTTTTGCCAGAACGTTTCTAAATATTATTATAATTAGCCAAGTTAGTATTGCTTCCCTTTTCCCAAAACGTTTCTAAATGTTTGTTAAATTTAAATCGTACTTAAAATGCAGCCCAAATGATTTAGAATATTCATTTCTTTGACTGGTGGGTTAATAAGGCTGGTCGCATAAATATTGCTTCTTAATAAAAGTGTATGAAATTTAGTCGTTCATCATCATATTTCCTCACCATTATGTGATTATTATTATTATTATTATTATTATTATTATTATTATTATTATTATTATTATTATTATTATTATTATTATTATTATTATTATTATTATTATTAGCAGTAGTAGTAGTAGTAGTAGTAGTAGTAGTAGTAGTATAAATATTATTATTATTTTTATTACAAGTTAACTGCAACCCTGGTAGGAAAAGCAGGATGCTATAATCCCAAGGGCTCCAACAGTGAAAAATAGGTCAGTGATGAAAGGAAACCAGTAAATAAATGAACCACAGGAGAAGTAATTAACATTCATAATAAAATATTCTAGGAACACTAATAATAGTGAATTAGATATTTCATATATAAACTATATAACTACAAGAGTAAGAGAAATAAGATATAATAGTCTATCAGTGTGTACCCTCAAGCAAGAGAAACAACATTAAGTTAGATATTTCTTATATAAAATATTGAAACTTTTTAAAGAGTAAAAAAAAAAAAATCAAGAGGAAGTGAATTAAGATAAAGCAGTGTGCCTGATTGTACCCTTAAGCAAGAGAAGTCTAACCCATACACCGATAACTCCTTTAGTTTCCGTTTCCTAAAAATAGTTATACCATCAATATTCCTTATCTTGAATTACATTCCGCTAACTATTAATCTCTTCCTCTTTTTACATTCTCATCTGAAAAGTCAAATATCATTAATCACCCCTTTCTGTACTACCATAATCAAACCTCATTATAAAATATCTTGGCTTTTATTATTTTTCAACTCCTAAGTTTAACTCTCGCTGTTTTAATGCTATCTTGAGGAAGATTAATGTTTAATTAGATGATGGGATTGGCAGGATAAAGGGAGGATTTAAGGATGGGTATAAATTTGCGAGAAAGGCATTGAGGTAATCTATTAAGTAAAATATCGCTCCAGGATTGCCACCTTAAAATATGGCCCAAATCTTATTCCTGCCATTAAGCAACTTGATCATTCGGTAGCAAATAAGAATGTCAGTGAGGGAGTCGACGGAGAAAGGGTAATTACTATTTGCTTTTGACGAATATACGTTTACCTCAAAGAAAATTCCGTTATATATATATATATATATATATATATATATATATATATATATATATATATATATATATATATATATATATATACGTATATATATATATATATATATATATATATATATATATATATATATATATATATATATATATATATATATGTATGTATATATGCATATATATAAATATATATACATAATTACATAAATATATATATATATATATATATATATATATATATATATATATATATATATATATATATATATACATATATATATATATATATATATATATATATATATATATATATATATATATATATATATATATATATATACCCATGTTTCCATATTTACTTGTTATCATATAGTACTTGCGTACGCAAATATTTATTAAAAAGTTGAAGATTCCATTAATAGCTAAACCATAATATTTATATTAATATAAATTCACTTGAGTTGTGTATGGAGATTTATTAGATACGTATCAGACATTTGTTATAATATAAAATTAAAGACTAATCAGATTCACCCCGCTTAAAGAAATGAAGTAAAGTGACATTTAATGGGGATTAATTGCTCTTAAGTTAATTTTATTAGAAATTAAAAGATGAGCATCTCATTACTAAAATATATCATCATTTTCATCATCATCATCATCATCATAATCATCATCATCTCCTACGTCTATTGACGCAAAGCCCATCGATTAGATTTCTTCAGTCGTCTCCATCTTGAGATTTTAATTCAATAATTCTCAATTCATCTTCTTCTACTTCACGTTTTGCTCAAACAAATACATATGTTAAGAATTTGGTAACCAGAAAGAGAATAGGAGGAATATAAGTAAAATTTCAATCTAGAATTTTGTATTTATAATTATATAATTTAGATGGGAACAACAAAAGAACGTGGTAAACAGAGAGCCAGAAATAGGTGTAGTAATGCATGAAGTATAAATATTATCCAGAAAAATATCTTAAAGCAGATGTTGAACAGGCGATAAATTCTTGATTTGACCCTGTTCGGAAAAGAAGTAAAAGAACAAGTAACTACATTAAAAGAGAATTACAAACAATATAATCGGCCAATATTAAGCTTTAGTATACGTCATGGAAACAAGAATTCACATCAAAATAAAAACTTT
>NC_090731.1:65177675-65180175 GCF_036898095.1 Palaemon carinicauda | reverse complement strand
ATCATCTGCCAGATTATTAACCATGCCAGATACTATCAGTTATCGACAGACGTTATGTAAACAATTGTAAGGCTTAACATAAAACATTGGTATTTAATACACATACTTGTAAATATGCATAGTTCTTGAAATTAGAGAAACCAGATGGTAAAAGAGAATTTGAAAGACTGCCAGTTAATGGTAGAAAATGTTTATGTACCTTAACGTTGATCCTACGAGTTTGAAGTGTTAATGACATTAGCTATAAAACACTAAAGTCTGCATCTTTTAAATGATTTATTATCATGCGCTCGTGGCATGGGCCAAAAGTATTATTCCTTTTTTTTTTTTTTAAATATATTATTTATTCATATGTGTAGAATTAACCACCATATTAAAACCCTTTTTTATAAGATAATTTTTAAGAAGACTTGGGTAGTTCTTCTTAGATGCAATGTAGTTTTCCTCATATGAATTTAATGCACGATTTGAATATATATATATATATATATATATATATATATATATATATATATATATATATATATATATATATATATATATATATAATGTATATATATATATATATATATATATATATATATATATATATATATATATATATAAATATATATATATATAAATATATATATATATATATATATATATATATATATATATATATATATACATATATATATATATATATATAGATGAATATATATATATATATATATATATATATATATATATATATATATATATATATATATATATATATATATATATATATATGTGTGTAATAATAAAGAAAATCACTGAAGTTGAAAAGCCAGCTTCTTACAAAAACTAAATAATAATAATAATAATAATAATAAAAATAATAATAATAATAATAATAATAATAATAATAATAATAATAATAATAATAATAATAATTAGATAATAGGAGTAGTATTCACCACTAACGAATTTATATAAGGAAAACACAAGAAAATATTATTTTAGATAATCATTAATTCTCCATTAGTGTTCCTAGTTTTATATTTTCTATCTTCATATGTTTGGTTTATATTTTGATTTACAGCTTTTTTTTCTTCCTTTTCACTCATTGATATACTCTGTCAATTTAGATAACAATATACTTCAATATTACAGGTAGCATGTAAATGCAAAGAGGGCAATATAAGGATGAAAATATAACAACCTCAACATTCAAGAATGTAATTTAAAATACATGGTCCAACGTTGACAACTTGCGCATCGTCCTGATGGGAACAAACATTGCAGTTTAACAAGTTGATTGGGCTTTGTTTTAATCTATACAACACTGGATTTAGGTAATTGATATATAACGATTTCATGGACTCCATGGAACTGTAACTAAAATTCAATTGTGTATTTTATGATTGGACAGTAATTTAATAAAAAATTGTCAAACTATCTGGAAAGGTTAAGGAAACGAATATTATAATAAAGTTTGGTGGTAATATTTTTATTAGGAATCTTAACATCTTTGCATAACCTTGGAATATTTGGATGTAATTATTTCAACATGTGTCTTCAAGATGGGAACATAATGATTAATAATTTTGCGTTGAAATGGGTTGGATAAAAATTACTCAATATATGTCATAATTCATATAAAGAAATCCACCATAAATTACGTGACAATGTTAAGTTTATTTGCGCGTCAGAGAGAGAGAGAGAGAGAGAGAGAGAGAGAGAGAGAGAGAGAGAGAGAGAGAGGAGAGAGAGAGAGACTCTTTCTTGGAAGTCTGAAATATCCTCCAAGGAACTTGATAAAACATGGCAGGGGACTGAATAAAATCTATTCACAAAGAGCTTGCGGTTATCAAAAATGCTCACTTGGCAGATAATAAAAGTATTCCTTGGATTGTCCATTGCATGTTATGTTCATCTTTTTTATTTCTTTTTATATATATTTCAACTAGAATGGAAAATCGAAAACGTTAACCCCTTATATTGGTTAAACGCTGAAATTATCCTGTAATTGAAAGGCTATGGCGGTGAAAATTTTGGGATAGAATAATGATTAGATAATCGAAAAATAATGGTATAAAAATATGAAACCCAGCCACTGAGGGGGGCAAGCCAGCATCAACTTAGTGCCGGTGCCAAGCCCGGGTAAATGGGGACGGTAGGCAGCAGGAATGGCATCTGGCCATGAAAAATTAGCCAAAACAACTATGGTCAGTGAGTATAATCAGATTGAAATTAATGCTAGGGCGTTCCCCTTAAGCGACACGTTGGGACCTAGCCTGATCCCTCCGAAAAATCGGCAAGGGCTACCAAGTCATTGGCCGGCTGGGTTAAAGAGACAGGCTCAGAGGAAAATATCTGAGGAGAGGATGAGAGTAGCAACTCTGAATGTGGGGACAATGACTGAAAAAGGGCGAGAGCTGGTTGAGGAGAGATGAACAGTATATTGGGAGGAGAGTGTTGGAAATGGAGGTACAGGGAATGAGAAGGAGAGGGAGACCAAAGCGAAGGTGGATGG
>NC_090731.1:65170175-65172675 GCF_036898095.1 Palaemon carinicauda | reverse complement strand
TATATATATATATATATATATATATATATATATATATATATATATATATATATACATATATATATATATATATATATATATATATATATATATGTATATAATACAAAAATACAAAATAAAAAATTAAATTCAACCTATATTTATAGTGGAAATCGTGACCGCTTGTAATACACACGGTAACTAAACGTATCATGTATTATTGATGCTTCTGGCTGAGTTCGTACTGGAAATAGAAACCTATTTAAGCTTACTATCGTATGCTCTATTCAGTTTAAATCTTGTGTGATTCTAGCTCACAACTGTGTATAAAAGCTCGTTGCCCTGTTGAAGAAACTTCACTTGCATTCATCTCGCTTCTCTTGCAGTACCTAACAGCCTCCTCACACAATTGGCGAACGCCAGACAGTATGGC
This sequence comes from Palaemon carinicauda, assembly GCF_036898095.1. Classification (NCBI taxonomy): domain Eukaryota; kingdom Metazoa; phylum Arthropoda; class Malacostraca; order Decapoda; family Palaemonidae; genus Palaemon; species Palaemon carinicauda. Next base: position 65,172,263 of record NC_090731.1, on the reverse strand, counting down.
ACTGCTGTGCCATACGGTTTGGCAATTCCGCCCGCTGATCCTGACTCTTCCCATGACGTCACTTTCATGAAACTACCACCCTTCCCCTATACAGTGGCATTCACCTGATACCTAGGTAGTAGGTTGGACTGGGCAACAGACACCCGTTTAAATACTACCGCTAGAGAGTTATTGGGTTCTTTTACTGGCCAGACAGTAATGCAGAGGATTCATCACCTCGGTTACTGCAAATTTATCTTTGCCTACATACATACCGAATAGTCTGGTCTATTCTTCCACATTCTCCTCTTCTCATACACCTGACAACACTGAGATTACCGAACAATTCTTCTTCCACCAACTGCTGCACTAATTTTTCAGTGGCTACTTTCCTCTTGATAAGGGTAGGGGAGACTCTTTAGTTATGGTCGGCAATTCTTCTAGGAGAATGAAACTCCAAAATCAAGCAAATGTTTTCTATCCTTGAATAGTGACATACCCTCTCTACCATGCCTTCCCCTATCTTGGATTAGAGTTCTCTTGCTTGAGGGTACACTCAGGCACACTATTCTCTCTTCATTGTTTATATATGACAGATCTAATTTAATGCTGTTACTGATCTTAAGTTATTTTGTATAGTTATTCATTACTTCTTATAGCCTATATAGTTTATTTATTTCCTTATTTCCTTTCCTCACTGGGCTATTCTCCCTGTTGGAGCTCTCGGGCTTATAACATCCAGCTTTTCCAACTAGTGCTGTAGCTTAGCAACTTATAATATTAATAATAAAAATAATAATAATAATAATAATAATAATATTAATAATACCAAGGGGATGCCCAAACAGTGTTTGGCGGCCTTAAAACATATCTCCTGGAGGAATACTCACTATCACCAACCACCCGTATAGCTAAGCTTTTTCTGGTCTCAACATCCATCGGGGCCGCAAAAGGCTTCACTCGCCCTTAGGGAATTGATCAGTATTGCTTCCCCGCAAACTATTGCACAAGGCTCTCCTTGGGAGGTGAACCTACTTCATGCCCTTTGGGTACATCACCTACCCGAACCTCTACTCACCGCCATCCCCGATGTCGATATTTTGCACATGAAGGACCTGATGACCGAAGTCGACATCCTTATGTACAGCCACTTCACCACCTCCAAGACCTTCATCGACGTCTTCACTCCTGATGAAGAGGAAAACAATTCAACATCAATTGAATGCTACTACCCCTCAAGATTCGGGGCTGCTGCAAAGAAATATGTGAACGGTTGTCAGTGGACAAAAAATTGTAAGTAGGCCATTGTTTTTTACAATGGCCTCCCCTATCACTAACCTTTTTTTTTCACATGATGCAAGTACGGGCGTGCGGTTTTTGCTAGACACTGGTGCTTTGCATTCTCATCTACTAAAGCCACTGTCTAGGATACAACGTAGTCATTCTAATCCTACTGATGTCCACCTGGTAGCTGCCACGGATATACAATCCCCACCCATGGATATGAGATACTCACTCTATTGCTTGGGAGAGCTGAATATCATTGGAAGTTTCTCGTTTCTGACATCAGATTGCCAATCCTCAGTGTGGATTTCCTCTCTCATTTCAACCTGCTGGTTGATGTTGCTCATTGACTGTCAGTCAATGCAGACTCATGCTCGTCGACACAATTTCAATCCGACCTCCTCCGACCTCGTTCTCCTCATCAACACACACACGGAAGTTAGGATGGCAGGTTCATCAATACCAAGATTCTTGGATATGATGTGTCGTATTATGCTAACCGCATTTATTCTTCGACATGATGTGTCATACTATGCTAACTGCACTTTTAGATATATTTCAGAAGAATGGCTTCTGAAATCTAATTAACTTATATATCTTCGCTTACATGGTTTTAATTAAATATTCTTTTTTTTTTCTTTTTATATCATAATGATAGTGGCGTCAATGACCTTAAATGACAGGATGCCAGAAAACTTGAAATCAATCAATCTGGTAAAAACAAATATATCAAACAAGGAAAATTCTCCGAACTGTAAGCAAAAGCTAATTAGACGTTAAAATGTTTATAATACCGAAGAGGATTTTAAAAGCCTCAGAAAGTTT
>NC_090731.1:65150175-65155175 GCF_036898095.1 Palaemon carinicauda | reverse complement strand
GTAAATTACTTTAACATGGTAATTAAGAAAGAGTAATCTATCTCTAATTTGTCATTCTATTGTAAGATATATATATATATATATATATATATATATATATATATATATATATATATATATATATATACATATATATATATATATATATATATATATATATATATATATATATATATATATATATATATAATATCAAGACATCTGTATAGGACTCTTATATTATATTTAGTATCCGATTGATCACAATTGTATAAAAAGTTTAAGACTATTGATCTATCAAAAGAGAATCTGGTCAACATATATGATGGTCATATTAATTTTTATGTGTTAGACAATCAAGGGAGGAAAACCCTGGTTTAGTGATGTCTTTAGATGTACTAATTTGAAGAATCTAGAAGCTTAATATCATAGGAAAAGTAACAGATTATATTTGACTTGGAATAGATATACTCAACTAAGGACGGGTGTACAGACAGTTTATGTTTTAATTGAAAAGTAATAGAATTTTACAACGAAAAGAAACAATATATGGTACATTATATTAACATAAATGATGGGTTATCTTAAAATCAGCACTCTTTGGTGTAAGCTTAAAAGTTCTTTCCTTGCAGAAGGCTGTGTCACTCGCTGCCCCAAGGAGAAGGCAACCATTTTGTCTGATGTGTTTGACAGTGAGCCAAGTGATGAGAAATTTGATCTTCCTCGGGCATATTTTTCTGAAGCTAAACTAACCAATTTAGCCTTTAGTTCATTTGAAACTACATATACTTTCGCTGCACCTTGATGATATGGAGGTGTGGCACCTAATAGTGTTTTCCTTTATTTATACAGACAACTGTTATTTTTTGTATGCTAACAAAAAGAGGTTCTTTCTACATTTTTTGAGAAATTGGTAATGTTTCTCCAGTAGGTGAATGTGTTTGTGTTAAATCTAGCTCTGTTGATTACCACCCATTTTCCTTAACACCATTTATCTAAAGTTTTTTAATGTCTTTCCCCAAAATATCTAAATACAAAACCTGAAAATATTCATTGCTCTCTCCTTTGCAGTTTAGCCTTTGCAGAGGCCTTGGAGCATGTGGTACCCTTACAATTCCCAATGGTGTATAGAAATCTCTTGAATGTGGTGATGAAACTTGCATGATTGGCCTTGGTTTTAGTGCTGCCTTTGATCATGTTACTCATGAGGGCATTTTATTTAACCATATGGTAATAGATGGGTATTTTCTTTTCATCATTTTCTCGAACTTTGATAGTTAATCATGAGACCCATATTTTCAAACTTTAGTAGATGTGAATAGGTGTGACTTTTACCAGCATTGTTATCTAATTCTCAAGCAAGGGACTGCAAAGCGTAGTTGTTGATGGGCACAGTAGTTAAAGTAACCATTGAAATTTAATATCTGCCTTTCCTGGGGATAGCGTTGTTGGCGTATTAATTTTTATACTATATCCACTTAATATACGGTTTGGCCTGAATACAAATATCTTGCATATGCAAATGATATTACTCTTTTTACATCAATTCCATCTGCAGAATATAAACTTACTGTGCGGTTGCTGAATCAATAAAGAAAGATCTTGCTAAAAGTAGTGCACTGTGCAAATTAGGAAATCTATGATTGCATATAGGTTTAAGACAGAGACTCCTAAACATTAAGATCAATGCGTTTGCATTGTCTTTTTATAGATATGCAACTCATTTAAAAATGTAGGTGTATTCTTGGTTGCAAATATACTTTTGAGAAACACCTTTTGCCTATTTCTTCTTCTATTATACAAAGAGGCTTATTAAGAAAGTTTATAAAGACCAGTAGCAATCAATCTAACTTGAGGAAATATTTTATTTCTCTCTCTCTCTCTCTCTCTCTCTCTCTCTCTCTCTCTCTCTCTCTCTCTCTCTCTCTCTCTCTCTCTCTCTCTCTCTCTCTATCTCTCTTTATATATATATATAGATATATATATAAATATATATATATATATATATATATATATATATATATATATATATATATATATATATATATATGTATATATATATATATATATATATATATATATATATATATATATGTATGTATATATCTTTATATATTTGTATATATATATATATATATATATATATATATATATATATATATATATATATATATATATATATATATATATATACATACATATATATATATATATATATATATATATATATATATATATATATATTTATATATATATATATATATATATATATATATATATATATATATATATATATATATATGTGTGTGTGTGTGTGTGTGTGTGTGTGTGTGAATGCCTTTATGCATGACTTTGTGCAATAAACTATCAGAGTCCTACAGCTGAGTTCAGTAGCTGCAACAGGAGAAAAAAAAAGTGTGACTGGAAACCTCACGAAGAAACCAGTAGGCTTCAACTTTATGGTATCACACACAAACAAATACACACACACACACAAACACACACACACAAACACACACACACACACACACACACATATATATATATATATATATATATATATATATATATATATATATATATATATATATATATATATATATATATATATATATATGTGTGTGTGTGTGTATATATATACATATATATGTATATATATATATATATATATATATATATATATATATATATATATATATATATATATGTGTGTGTATATATATATATATATATATATATATATATATATATATATATATATATATATATATATGTATGTATGTATACATTTATATACATATATGTGCATCAAAGAACTCATTTACATAGCGCCTTTAATACTATGTGATAGGATAAATGCTACATAAATCGATGCACTCTATATTTCCAGACTCATATGCTGAAGTAATTCATATTATTATTATCATTATTATTATTATTATTATTATTATTATTATTAGTAGTAGTAGTAGTAGTAGTAGTAGTAGTAGTAGTAGTAGTAGTAGTAGTAGTAGTAGTAGTAGTATAAGCTAAACCATAGCCCTAATTGGATAATCTGGATGCAATAAGCCCAATGGTTCTAACAGGGAAAAATAGCCCAGTGAGTAAAGAAAACATGGAAATAAATAAACTACAAGATAAGTAATAAACAATAAAAGAAAAATATTCTAAGAAGAGTAGCAACAATAGATTAGATCTCTCATATAAAAACTGTAAAAAACTTCTTTTAAAAATAAGATAAAACAGTGTACCTCAAGCAAGGGGACTCTAATCCAAGACAGGTGAATACAGAAATATTACAGTGTCATTATTTTTGGCTTGATCTGATTTCAAGTTATTGGTCAGATCTGGTATATTTTATCTTCTCATATTAATGATAAATAAGTACAAAATTGTCACCAGGATTGCAATAATTAATCCCACTAAAAACTCAAACAAGAATTGTGATAATATTATATTAAGATAAAACATCTAGAAATTGCATAAACCAATGACCGTCATTTAAAATGATGAGAGAGAGAGAGAGAGAGAGAGAGAGAGAGAGAGAGAGAGAGAGAGAGAGAGAGAGAGAGAGAGAGAGAGAGAGAGAGAGAGAGAGAGAGCGCTTCTTGAAATCCAACGTAAATCTTCCAAACAATATATGTAGAATGAAAGACTACCTTTATCACTTGCAGGTCTCCATGGCCTACGAAAAGGCAACAAACCAATGGAGAACCGACTATTTTATGAAGAAACTTTCGCTGTTCAAACTTTCGAAGACCTCACTGACTAGAAAGTTTCCTTTCCTCACTGGGCTATTTTACCCTGTTGGAGCCCTTGTGCTTATAGCATCTTGCTTTTCCAATTAGGGTTGTAGCTTGGTTAGTAATAATAATAATAATAATAATAATAATAATAATAATAATAATTGGATTTAAGCGTTTTATGTACAACTTCTTTGGAAGCTTTTTCTCTTCTCGTCATTTGGTATTTGAATTAGTTATATACTTGAGTATTCCATCTCACATCAGCTATAGATCAGCAAAGATTAATGAAAAATCATAGTTTTATTTTTACTTTTCAATATTTTTTCCCATTCTATTAAAGCAAAGCGAGAATTGGGGGCTTAGTTAAGGCTTTTGACATATACCATGATTCGACGTTTCTACTATGATACCACTGTCAAGCGAATTCCTTTCAAGCTAGATTCATACCCTCTTTTTAATCAATTTAATACCAGCAAGACAGCAGCAAAGATATCTCCGACACCTCTCATCCCTGGAGAATCTAGTACTTCATGGATGACTCTAACTGCAGGCCTTCCAATAGTATGAGAAGGCACACTGGTTGGCAGCCACCGACTCCTCTCAACAGCTAATTCCAGTTGACTAAGAAGGAAGGGAGGTTCTAGCATGGTGACTCTTGGACAAGAATCTCCTCAAAGGAATTCCCTGGGAGTACCCTCTTCCTAAAATGCTTCTCCTCACAAATTCATTAAAGGAGGGATATGGTGTAGACCTAAGAAACAAGACAGTCAAATGATGTTGATCAGAGGAGGAGAGAGGCTTCGGAGAATTCCGGTTTATTTACTATCCATTGAATAAAATTAGAGAATTAGGACTATTGGAGCTCCTATTACTTCTTGTTAGTATTTGAAATATAATGCAGTACTTTTCCACTTTACAAGATATACTTTCGATTGCAATTATGAATGTCGTGGACAAGTCTAGTTGGTTATTATTTCCACTGTTTTATATTTATAGCATTAAAATATTCCATATACACTATAGTTTATCATACAAAATGTTTTAATAAAATTATATATATGATATGGAATTGCGTATAAAATATTGCAATAAAGACTGATATATTTGTACGATTAGAATTTTTTATTCATTTTTCAGACTAGAATCATCAAACAAACAAAAACTTATTTATAGTCTCTTGTACAAAAACAGGATATTGTACTGCAATTATCACCTATTGACATCAAGATGAAGACCAACAGCGAATAATTTGGGATTTTCTTCAGAAAATATAGA
>NC_090731.1:65140175-65145175 GCF_036898095.1 Palaemon carinicauda | reverse complement strand
CTATTTCCATTCATTCTCATTAAATGTCCCAGCCATCTCAGCTGTCCCCTCTCAATCTTGTTCAACATAGGAGATACCCCAACCATCCTTCTAAAATCTACATTTCTTATTCTATCTCTTCTTGTTTTGTGCATTATTGTTCTCATGATTTTCATCTCTGAAGCTTGGACTCTGCTGCTGTCTTTGATAGTCATTGTAATCCTTCAAATATGGTTTTCTTTACTTCTATAGGTACGTATGCATCTCTCATAATTGGATAGAGTGCTTCACAGCATTTATTATATTTCTTTATTCGTTCAGTATTTTCTTCTTTGTTCTTATAGCCGTTGTCTGTAAACATACACCCTAAATACTTGAATGCGTTGGTGTACTTAATTACCGTATTTCTTATCATGATGTTCGTTGGAGCTTGTTGTTGTTTGTTGATTGTTAATATTTCTGTTTTATTAATGTTCATCTTCAGTCCAACTTCTGTTAAACAATCGTTCAAGGCTACCAATGCTCTTTCTAGCTCCTCCCGATCATATGTCCAGAAAGAAATATCATCAGCAAAAATCATAATGTCTCCCGAGATATTTATTCTTTCCTTAAAACTTCTTATAATTACATCTATATATGCAATGAACAAGAGTGGGGAAAGAACGCTTCCCTGCTTAACACCTGTTGTTACTCTAAACAAATTTAAAGTAATATATAATTTTCAGATGGTAACATTTTCTTTTCAATCTATGTTTTGTTCAGACTTAATTTTTTCCAGTGACTTATTATTATGTAAATTCATTTAAAATTGTTGTAATTTATATGTAATTTATTCGTTTTTGTAAAAAGTGTATTATTCCAATCACCTTTTTTCTTAATCAGATTCCGCTCGTACCCTGTTAAGAACTACAGTAAGTTTTCAAGATTAGTTACCTAGTTTAGTTTTGAGTGTATTTAAGACACCTTCGAATATTCAGTGCTTTCTATATTGCGGTCTGGGAGTTATTTAACTGTCTCAGAATTACTCTATTAATATTTCAAAATGTACAGTTTTAATATAAAAGCAAACAAGGTAGCTTGGAATTTGAGAGGTTGATTGTCCTGCCAGTCGTAATATATACAATATTATATGTTTGATTCCCAGTCACAAGCCATCCTCAAATAATATACATATATATATATATATATATATATATATATATATATATATATATATATATATATATATATATATATATACGTGTGTGTGCGAGTCTATATATTAATATAGGAAGAAGTGGTTCAATCGAATGATAAAATCAAATTCAAACTCACATCTAAGAACTTTTTTGTGATCTGCAAGTCTTAAGTTGTTAAGGTATTCCCAATTAATGTTAAATCTTACATTTTCACAATCTATTTTCATAAAACTGTCTTCTAAGCATATATGGTCATTATATATATACAGTATGTATAGATCTATACTGTATATATATATATATATATATATATATATATATATATATATATATATATATATATATATATATATATATACAGGTGTATGGGATTCAGGATTAAGTTGAATATTTATAGTTCGAAAGGTTTTCAAACTGAACAAGAAGACTGCAATTAACGAATGAAGATTTTTTTAATATTGTAGCATATCTCCTTTAGAAGTAATATTCTCAAAAATAGTAACAAGGTGTCAAAGAGCACCTAATACTGACAGCAACTACATCGGTAAACGATGTCACTAATATCTTAACTATGGTTTTTTATATGAGTCTTTTTTATCTAAAATTTTCCCCAATTTACAAAATAATATTAAGATTTTGTTTATATCTTTGGAAAGTGTTGATAAAGTATTGATTTCAAAACTCTTTTAAAGGAAATAATGAAAATAGATTCATGAAAGCAATGCAAGTGTTTAGTAAGAGTAAAGGTCAGACCTTTTGAGTCTCCAGATTACACAAGAGAGGAAAAGACACTGCGACAGGGGCAGACAGGATCACCTACAAAATGATCAAACACATGGGTCATGCAGGAGAAACTGCATTCCTGAAGTTGATGAACAGAACACGCCTTGAGCACACAAGACCCCAAGTCTGGAAACAACAAGATACACAGCCAATCCTAAAGACAAAGGATCCATGAAATCCCAGACTAATAGCCTTAGTATCCTGTATGGAAAAGACAGAAGAAAAAAATGGTCGTGAACAGAATGAAATACAAAATTGGTCCCTTACATAAGCAGCTATATGCATATCAGGAGGGAATTGGAACTTCTGAGTGCATTGCTGACGTTTCAATCTGCATAAATCAAGAGAAGGCAACAATAGTCTTCATAGACTTTGAAAAAGCTTTGGAGCTTGCAAGCCCAGCAGCAATGCTGCAATCAGTGGCCAGAAAAGGAGTTAAAGATCACCTATTAGCACGGACTAAAAACTACGTGCTAGGAAGACAGACTAGAGTCAAATTCCAAGGAGTGATTTCAACCTTTCACGAATTGGAAAATGGCACACCACAGGGAGGGATTCTCAGCCCCCTCCCATTCAACATCCTCATGGAAAATATAGCCTCACTCAAACTCCCGGAAGGAGTAGAGATATTTATCTATGCAGATGAGGTGTGCGTAATTGCTCGAGGACCTGTCAGAAGGGTCAAAATGCAAAGAGCACTTAGTATCATCAGTCACAAATCCAATGAACTGGGACTGAAAATAAACATTGGCAAAACCAAGGTTATGATAATCAAAGCCCCAAACCCCCTACACCCACTCACAATAGGAATGGAGCCCATAGAGTGGGTGGACAGTTACACATACCTGGGAGGTGTAATAGACAAGCAACTCACCTTCAAGGAGGAACTCAAATATCTCAAAGACAAAGTGGATGCCAGACTGGCAGCCATGAGATACATGACTAAACTCAATGACGGAACAAATGAACATGCTCAAAAGAAATACTATCTAGCCTGTTCCAGAGCGCTAGTGGAATATACCGCTCCAACCCTCACAAACTTAACAGACACTCAAAAAACCTCTATAGAGGTAATTCAAAACATTGCCATGAGGCTCATGCTAGGAGTCCCAATACGGACAAGACTGTGCAACCTAAGGATGGAGACTGGATTACCATCCCTTGAAGACAGGATTTCACAAAGGAATGCATCCACAATTGCAAAGATGTTCCTCTCAGACAGAGACTCTATAACCATAAAGTGGGTGAGAAAGGAACTATCAAAGCACCCTGAGGTTCTAACCCCAAGCTCTTATGGCAAAGACCATAGTGATAACATAAAGAGCCTAGGCCTAACTGAAGACATCATGCAGCTCAGCCCAGACTCAGCGAAGGATATAATGTACATTCCACCTTGGAAGAAACGAATAGCAATCTACAGATATATTAAGCTTCCAAGAGCAAAGGAAGATTGCACTATGGAGGAACTTAGAAATGGAGCTCAGGCAGCAATCTACTTAGCAGAAACAGCAGGACCATAGATCTACTATACTGACGGTACTGTAGACCCTGGAACCCAAACAGCAGGAGCTGCAGTTTTCTCCAATAACCTTACGGCATGCTGGAGGACATCCAACAATGTCTCTACCATGCAGACAGAGCTTGCTGCAATAAAACAAGCACTACAATAATCTATTTAAAAGGAGGAATGACCAGTAGTCATACATACTGATTCATGATCCTCAATGCAAGCCTTGCAACAGGAAAATAATAAAGAAAACAAGGCCCTGCTAGCTGATATCAAATAACTTTTGTATCAGCACAATAAAAGAGATAGATAGGTAACTCTAAACTGTATCCCCAGTCACACTGGAATACCAGGGAATGAGAAGGCTGATGAACTAGCCAAAAGCACCAGACACATAAAAAGTGTACAGGTGCACATACAGCCTGTATTACAACAGATTAAAAACAAAGTAAAGTCACATCTCAAAGACAATTCAATCAAGGAACTACACAAGTAGATAGGGAATGGCTCTCCCTCTGTCACATACTACAAATGGGCCACGGAGCTAGAGCCTCCACCTATAGACAGATACACCCCAAGAGAGCAGGCTGTATGTATACACAGGCTCAGACCGGGATACAAGGATAACTGAGAAATCCTGGATAACATTCAAAGACCCTATGATCACTGTGATGTCACACCACATGGGCCCTCCTGCACTACCTACTAGAGTGTAGGGAAACAACTCAGCTGAGAGGTGATCTACAAGTAGACACCAACTCACCACAGGCCTGGCAAGCGACCACACTGGAAAAAGCAATTCTTGAGAACATAGAGAGACACAAACAATTGCTTTCAAGACTACCTCCGCCAAGGAAACGACCTCAGAATATTCATTTAACCATCTCATCCCCTCACCGTAAGGCCCTATTCACATCATCTGTAATTTCTGAACTTACACTACTACTAAAAACTTTCAGCAGGGACCGTAGGGAGTTAAGTGTTTGACAACCCCACCTGTAACCTTTCCCTAATATTCAAAGTCCTTACACCCCACCTCTCTAACTACAACCATCCGTGACATGGTGGCCCTCTCTTACTACCACCATCATCCGTACCCTGTTCCTAACTATCTCTACTACTAAAAACTTTTCAAATTTCTTTTTAAATGATCAATTTACCTAACATTTTGCGGGTTACCTACGAGCCGACCAAGGGAAAGGCCCGTGCCAACAAGAATAGTTGGCTTTAATATACTACGAATGAACGATCCAGATTTTTCCGTCAGTCTCAGCCGAGCTCTTGTGCCAACAACAACTCCTCTCCCTCTCGCTGATCTGCTCAAACTGAAATTTTCAGTGTGGTCTCATGAGAGTCTCGCCACCATGTCCGTATTTTATCTCAGAGATTGGCATGGAACCTTTACCCAGAAGATGATCCCCACTGCAGGGACCTTTACAATGATCCATCGTGTGACTGTGACACCTGCGATGCCTACCAGAAATGAAGAGTTTATCTATTCAGCGCCGTAGGCCTCAGGACTACAGAAGTTGAAGACAAAACCATGCCAATCC